>NC_080162.1:131972215-132027215 GCF_950295315.1 Erinaceus europaeus | reverse complement strand
GGAAGACAGAGAGGGGGGAAGAAAGATAAGACACCTGCAGACCTGCTACACCACCTGTTGTGAGGTGATTCCCCTGAAGGTTGGGAGCCAGGGGGTTCAAACCGGGATCCTTAAGCTGGTCTTTGCGCCACGTGTGCTTAACCTGCTGTGCTACTGCCCAACTCCCTCCAGTTTTGGTTTTACTTATTCCCTCATCTTAAAGTCCATGTCTCTCTGAAGTAACATTAGTTCACAGATTGAAGGCTGGGTGGGAACATATAAAATCAATATCCTCACAACCATTTTTGGAAGATCTATAGTTCTTTTCTATTCTAGGACTAATTTTGATTATATTTGGTGCTCATTTGGTTAGTTGCTTTGTTAAATCCTTTAAAGAACCCCCCAGGTTGCTTAATTTGCATTTTATTAGTCAAAACTACACAGAAGAAAGCATACATATATTAATACTACTAACCAATAGGTATATCAGAAAAGTAATGATGCATTTTTTAATTTTTAAAAAATTTTATTTATTTTCCCTTTAGTTACTCTTGTTTTCTTTTTGTTGTTGTTGTAGTTATTGTTGTCATGAATGTCGTCATTGTTGGATAGGACAGAGAGAACTGGAGAGAGGAGGGGAAGACAGAGAGGGGGAGAGAAAGACAGACACCTGCAGACCTGCTTCACCGCCTGTGAAGCGACTCCTGCAGGTGGGAAGCCTGGGGCTCGAACCCGGATCCTTAAAAAATTCTTTGTTGTGGGGGCCAGGCGGTGGCGCACCTGGTTGAGCCCACAAGTGACAGTGCTCAAGGACACAGGTTCAAGCCCTGTTCCTACCTCTCGAGTGGTGAAGCAGGGCTACAGGTCTCTCTGTCTCTCCCCTCTCAACTTCTCTCTGTATCCTAAATAAACAGATATTTTTAAAGTCTGTTCTTTTTATTTGGTAAGACAAAAGAAAATTTGAGAAAGGAATGGGGGGGGAGGAGCCAGAGAGAGACGCCGGCTGCACTGGTTGCCCCCTGCAAGTGTGGATGGGGCTTGAACTCAGGTCCCTGCACATGGTGATGTGTGGGCTCACCAGGGAGCCAATGCCCAGCCCCTCTGTTGGTTCTTTTACTCTGGTTCTAGTCACTGACCAGCTGGTGAGGGGCACAAAAGTTTTACATGTAAATTTCCTTAGTAGTTATGAGGGCTTATGGAAAGAGAAAGGCTCAAATAGTCTGCTCCCACGCTTCCTGGCATGACCAAACCAAGAATTCTTTTAATTTTCCCTTTTGTTGCCCTTGTTGTTTTTCATTATTGTTGTAGTTATTGATGTCCTTGTTGTTAGGACAGAGAGAAACGGAGAGAGGAGGGGAAGACAGAGAGGGAGAGAAAGACAGACACCTGCAGACCTGCTTCACCACCTGTGAAGCGACTCCCCTGCAGGTGGGGAGACAGGGCTCAAAGCGGGATCCTTATGCCGGTCCTTGTGCTTTGCGCCACCTGCGCTTAACCCGCTGCGCTACCGCCAGACTCCCGTAATGATGCATTTTTACATAGAAAAAAACATCATGACTTCCCAGACAACCCAACATAAATACAAAAGATAATAGTAAAATGGTCTTTAGATTTGTACTTCATTGTGAATGAAATTATAATAACTTCTGTTGGTGGCATAAACTCTCAAAAATTGGCTATATGTTCATATATTTTGGCCCCATGAATCGTTTCATGTGAATATTTCAAAACAATGTCGTAGAAATGCACATGTATACAAAGTCTCCCTTTTAAAAACTACAACACACATATATACATATATATATATATATATCATTGTTCTCCACATTCTCTGACTATAAAACTATTTATAAGGCTTCATTTTGGGGTTTATTAGACCATGTGTACACTCCATGGTTTTGAAGGTGTTCTTATTTAAAGATTATCAATTGAATTAAATTAATTTTTATTTCAAGAAAAATACTTAGGTAAAATGATTATGACTGTTTACACTCAAAAGCAACAAAGGGTAGACTTTTTTTTTTAATTAGTCAGTTCTAGAACAAATTATCTGGGCTGCTTATTTTTATACTTCCTTTTTTAAATATTTCATGCATATATTTATTGGCTAAAGAAAGAGAAATATCTAGAGATGACGAAGATAGAAAAGAGAGACACGGGAGTCGGGCTGTAGCGCAGCGGGTTAAGCACAGGTGGCGCAAAGCACAAGGACTGGCATAAGGATCCCGGTTCGAACCCCGGCTCCCCACCTGCAGGGGAGTCGCTTCACAAACGGTGAAGCAGGTCTGCAGGTGTATATCTTTCTCTCCCCCTCTCTGTCTTCCTCTCCTCTCTCTCCGTTTCTCTCTATCCTATCCAACAACGATGACAATAATAACTACAACAATAAAACAACAAGGGCAACAAAGGGAATAAATAAATTAAATTAAATTAAATTAAAAAAAAAAAAGAAAAGAGAGACACCTGCAACACTGCTTCACTACATATGAAACTTTTCTCCTGCAGGTGAGACCAGGTGCTTGAACCCAGGTCCTTGAGCACTGTAACACGTATACTATATCAGGTGAGTCCCTTTACTGCCTATTTTTAAAATATCATGGAGCACTAGAAAAGTTTGGGAAGTAGCTACATTTATTGACATAATAATAATAAGTATGAATTTCATCAATATATTAATGTTTTATATTTCCTACAGGTCACTTAAATTCATATCATGATTATTACTATAGTATTATACTTATTTTCTATTAACTTAATACGGCATTTTAGTTAAGGTGAGTAATATGTCATGTATTAATTTTCCAAGGCATATTAAAATCTCCAAGCAGAATATGACTTCACCCTGATGTTGGGACCACATTTATTCTAAAGCAAATGATTTAGAATTTCCATTTTTCTATCCCTTTTTCCAGCCATGACATCATCTCCCCAGAAAATAACTTGTGTCCATCTGCATATCAGATGTCAGGCTCAGGAAAAAAATAGTTGAGTCATGGACCCTTTGGTATATAACTAAAATAGGCCTACTAGCTATCTACAAACGGAGACCCCAAATCTTCATCTGCAATATTCCAGCATTTAGGTTCATGATTAGTCAACAATTTGGCTTTTTGTTAACTCTTTTTTTCAGCTGCCAGGTTCCATGAGGCCAACCATACTTCCCTGGGAGGACGACCCCCTAATGGGTCCCGGACCTCTGCTTCCACAGAGCCCCACCCCACTAGGGAAGGAGACAGGCTGGGAGTATAGATTGACCTGTCAATGCTCATGTTCCATGCGGAGGCAATTACAGAAGCCAGACCTTCCACTTCTTTACCCATAATGACTCTGGGTCCATAATCCCAGAGGGTTAAAAAAAAAATAGGAAAGCTGTTAGGGGAGGGGGTGGGATATGAAGTTCTGGTGGTGGGGATTGCATAGAATTGTACCCCTCTTATCCTATGGTTTTATCAGTATTTCCTTTTTATAAATTAAAATAAAAAAAAAAGAGTTTCTAGGTTAGCATCTCACAGAGTACAAGGAGACCAGCTCAGCTCTGAGAATAAATATACCAATATTTTATTATATAATTTTTGTTATTGGGAAATGAAATATGCTACTAAAAAATTCCTGAGGAAGAGCCAAGATGGCAACTTTGGAGCCACAGCTGCTGTGAGCTCCAAGAGGCAGCAGCTTGCAACCCCGGGTGGATAGCGTAGGATACTGGGCTGTCTGTAGGAGGGTGAACACAGGCTGGTCAGAGTGACACCAAAATACAGTACCATAATTCTCTCTTGGGCTGACAAACAGAGGTTGGGGGATAAAGGAAAATCCTGTGATTATTTCTGAGCTCATCCTGCTCACCCCAGTACCTGCCCCTCCCCCCCCCTCCAGCAGCTCAGGGACTCTAGCAGGATTCCTGCTGAGCTATTTTCTTTACTAAGATTCCTGCTCACTAGGGGTGTCATTCCAAGCCTCTTCCATTAACTTCTAACTCTTTTTTTTTAACTGGCTGAAGTTCTATTTGAGAGACAAAATACCTGACCAATCAGAGCCTCATCCCTACCTAGGAAAGACTAACCGGAGGGTTTTTGTTTTGTTTTGTTTTTTGGATACATCTTACAATTCCCTGTCTTTGCTCAAGCTGCCTGCAGAAAATCGAGTGGTTCAAGCTGCAGACTGACTGTTAGGGGTTTTCTACTCTATTTTATTTTGTTGCTACTATTATTGTATACATGTTATTAGGCAATATAGCAAGATGTCTGGCTACAAAATCAATGTACAAAAATCACTGGCATTTCTTTTTCTTTTTTTTTTTTTTTTTGTAATTAAAATAGAATTTATTAGCTTTTCTTTTAATATAAACATGAGAAAGAAAAACCATATAAGTTGTAGCATTAATTTCAAAGCAAAACTGCAATCAATACTTGAAGCATTTCTTTATGCAAACACTAAATCTGAAGAAGAAGACATCTAGAAATCACTCCCATTCACTGTTGCAGCAAAATCAACAAAATAGCTAGGAAGAAAGCTGACCAAAGAAGTAAAAGACTTGTATACTCAAAACAATGAGTCACTATTCAAGGAAATAGAAAATGATACCAAGAAATGGAAAGACATACCATGCTAATGGATTGGAAGAATTAATATCATAAAAATGAATATTCTCCCCAAAGCCTATACAAATTTAATGCAATACCCATCAAAATTCCACCAAGCTTCTTTAAGAGAATAGAACATAAACTGCAATAATTTATCTGGAACCAGAAAACACCCAGAATTGCCAAAACAATCTTGAGGAAAAGAAACAGAAATGGAGGCATCACACTCCCAGATCTCAAACTATATTATAAAGCCATCATCATCAAAACAGCCTGGTACTGGAACAAAAATAGGCACAGAAGACCAGTGGAACAGAACTGAAAGCCCAGAACTAACCCCCCACACCTATGGACATCTAATTTTTTATAAGGGGGCCCAAAGTATTAAAATGGAGGAAGAAGGCTCTCTTTAATAAATGGCGCTGGGAAAACTGGGTAGAAACACGCAGAAGAATAAAACTGAACCACCTTATCTCACCAGAAACAAAAATCAACTCCAAATGGATCAAGGACCTGGATGTTAGATCAGAAACTATCAAATACTTAGAGGAAAATACTGGTGGAACACTTTTCCACCTAAACCTCAAGGACATCTTTGATGGAACAAGCCCAATTGCAAGGAAGACTAAAGCAGAAACAAACCAATGGAACTACATCAAATTGAAAAGCTTCTGCACAGCCAAAGAAACTATCACACAAAGAGACCCCTCACAGAATGGGAGAATATCTTCACGTGCCATATATCAGACAAGAGACTAATCACCAAAACATACAAAGAGCTCAGCAAATTTAGCAGCAAAAAAACAAATGATCCCATCCAAAAATGGGCAGAGGATATAAACAGAACATTCACTACAGAAGAGATCCAAAAGGCTAACAAACACATGAAAAATTGCTTCAGGTCACTAGTTGTCAAAGAAATGCAAATAAAGACAACATTGAGATATCACCTCACTCCTGTGAGAATGGCATACATCAAAAAGGACAGCAGTAAAATGCTAGAGAGGCTGCTAGGAACCCTTCTGCACTGCTGGTGGCAATGTAAATTGGTCCAGCCTCTCTGGAGAGCAGTCTGGAGAACTCTCACAAGGCTAGACATGGACTTTCCATATGACCCAGTAATTCCTCTCCGGGGGATATACCCCAAGGACTTCATAACACCCAGCCAAAAAGATGTTTGTATACCTATGTTCATAGCAGCACAATTCTTATTAGCTAAAAACTGGAAGCAACCCAGGTGCCCAACAATAGATGAGTGGCTGAGAAAGTTGTGGTATATATACACAATGGAATACTATACAACTATTAAGAACAATGAACCCACCTTATCTGACCCATCTTGTTCACAGCTAGAAGGAATTATGTGAAGTGAGCTAAGTCAGAAAGATAAAGATGAGTATGGGATGATCCCACTCATCATTTCCACTATAGAGCCTACATTTTCCCCAGTCCTGAAACCTTAGGGTGGGGTGCACTTTCCTGCATGCTTCTCGCAATTCATACCAAATAATATTGCACCCACCAATCCCAACCTAATCAACACAAAGGCGTACCACCTCAACATGCTTCACTTCAGACTGTGTAGAGAGACTTCAGGTATGGAATGACAACCCTTCAGCTTCATTACTTGGATGAGACCTTTCCTTTCATAGTATTCTCTAATTTCATTCCACACAGTTCACTTCCTAACAAAGTCCAAAACCTAGATATAGACCAGGTCCTGTGAGATAGAGGATATGTTCACATGTATCCATAAACTAGGGCTAAATATATATACCTGAAAGCAAAAGTACATAATAGTCTGTAGTGAGTCAGTATAAAGTTCCTAATGAAATAGTATCTAATTAGACTTAGATACCCTCCTCACCTACTTCCTGTTACAGTTCTCTCACCAGGACCAAGTGGAGTTCATCCCTGGGGAACAGGGATTGGCCAACATTCACAGGTCAATCAATGCAATCCACCATATAAACAAAAAAAGGGGGGCAAGGTTAGATAGCATAATGTTTATTCAAAGAGAGTCTCATGCCTGAGGCTCCAAAGTCCCAGGTTCAATCCCCCAGAGCTATAAACCAGAGCTGAGTAGTGCTCTGATAAAAATAAATAAATAAATAAAACTCAGATGGACTCCAAAGCTAACCTTAGCAAAGCAAGGACTGCAAAAGCTGAATAAGGGCAAGAGACTGGCATACTTTAATGATGACTCTTTAGTCACCATCAGACCACCCCATCAGCTGGGGCCCTATTTGGGGAGTCCTGAGATTCCCAAACAGACATGATGGGCCTAGACCTCAAATAAATAAATCCCTCTCTCCATTGTTAACAGTCATCTCTATCAGGAACAACAAAATAGACCCCTTTGTGGGCCCCCCATAGGACGTTGCTCTCAACTTGGATCAACAACGATAGAGAATGTTCCATATATATGGATAATATACTCTATGGTACACCTGAGGAAGATGGGTCCTGATATTGGGTCAGCTTGGAATGCTTCTGTTCGTGACCACAGAATATGAACTCAGATCTACAGGGGTGTAGAGGTCACATAGGCTCCTAAGCTGAATATAGGACTCAGACCACATCAAATCGATGGGGTTTACAGTCAACAATATTTATACCCCTTCCCCATATTAGGGAGCTACTCTGTTCCCTGATTCAGCTTTCTGTCCTTTTTCCAGCCATGACATCACCTCCCTAGACAATAACTTGGATCCACCTGCATATCAGATTTCAGGCTCAGAGACAAAAAGAAAAAAAAATAAAAATCTAATATAGCTACAGGCCCTTTGAAATATAACTAAAATATGCCTACTAGCTATCTACAAAATGGAGGACCCCCCCCCCAACACTTCATCTTCACTATTCCAGCCTTTAGGTCCATGACTGTTCAACAATTTATTTTGCTTCGTATGTTAACTCTCTTTTCAGCCACCAGGTTCCAAATGCTACCAGGATGCCGACCAGACTTCCCTGGACAGAGGACCCCACCAATGTGTCCTGGAGCTCCACTTACCCAGAGCCCCACCCTACTAGGGAAAGAGAGAGGTAGGTTGGGACTATGGATAGACCAGTCAACACCCATGTTCAGCAAGGAAGCAATTACAGAAGCCAGACCTTCCACCTTCTGCATCCCACAATGTCCTTAGGCCCATACTCCCAGAGGGATAAAGAATAGGAAAGCTATCAGGGGAGGGAATGGGATACAGGGGATACAGAGATCTGGTGGTGGGAATCGTGTGGAGTTGTACACCTCTTATCCTATGGTTTTGTTAATATCTCTTTTTTTAAATAAATAAAAAAAAATTCTTGCCTTTAATCTATACCTGATTACTCAGTAACTTATTAATTCCAGAAATCTAGTCCTACCTTGAATTCATGATTGTGAATGGAACCCTAATTGATCTCAGCTTACCTGCTAGCAATTTCTCAAGTGATATTTCTGTCAACCCCTCAACTAGTCATTTCCTAACTAAAGTCACACTATACACTTTTAGACGCATCTAGAAAACTAGCTTTCAGCCTATTTTATGATCATTTGCTTCCTTCCAGAACTTCAAAACTGGCATACATGGCATATTTTCAACATATAGATATTATAGTAAATATAGTTCAGTTTTCATTAACTTTTCCAGGAACAAATCCCTATTCAACTACAAGCCAAGCATAATTTGGCTATAATAATGTCATAATTTTGACATTTTCCAATAGCTGGAAATTAATTTGGTATTTAAGAAGCAATAAAATCAAGGGAAACACACAAGGTAATTCTATGACATGTTTAAAAAGAAGTCAGAGAAGTAAAAATTAAAAGGAAAGAGAATATTTTATTAGCATTTAATTGTTTAACTCAATTTCAATTTGATATACTTTTCTTCTTTACTCATCCCCAATTTTTTTTTTTGCCTCCAGGGTTATTGCTGGAGTTCAGTGCCTGAGCTATAAATTCACTGCTCCTGGAGGCTATTTTTTCCATTTTGTTGCCCTTGTTGTTTATTGTTATTTTTATTATTACTGTTGTTGCTATTGTTGTTGGATAGGACAGAGAGAAATGGAGAGAGGAGGGGAAGAGAGAGAAGGGGAGAGAAAGACACCTGCAAACCTGCTTCATCACTTGTGAAGCTACTCCCCTGCAGGTGGGGAGCCAGGGGCTCGAACTGGGATCCTTACGCCAGTCCTTGCACTTTGCGCCACCTGCACTTAACCTACTGCGCTACCTCCCGGCCCCACTCATCCCAATTTTTTTTCCCTACATATTTGACAGAAAATTTCTATCAAATCCCTACTACACGAGACAGATTTGGTCAGGAAAATATTGTCATATGAACTATAACATAAGTTAAAGAATTCTTTTATTATGAAAATGCTCAACTACATACAAAGTACAGAGAAATGTAAAATAAACACCATTAACCATCATCCTGCTGCAACATCTGTCAATTTTATTCCCTTTCTTTTTTTTATTTTTCTTTCTTTTTTTTTTACAGAGACATCTTGACAGGGAGAGGGGAGATAGTGCGTGAGAGAGACAACTGCAGCCCTGCTTCACCACTTGGGAAGATATCCCCCTACAGGTGGGGACCAGTGGCGTGAACCTGGGTCCTTGTGCACTGCATGCTTAACCAGGTGCACCACCATCTGGCCCCTTTATTTTCTTTACCTCCCTCCTTACTACAATCTTGGGTATAGTTTAAAACAACTCTCACAATCAACAGCCTTTTTCCATAGTTGCTTCAGTACTTGGCACTAACAGATAAGTATTTAAACACAGACACAATGTTATTTCAGATTTAGCCTTTATTATGATGAGGAAATGTTATTCTAGCTCCAATTTCTGAATGGCCTCTATTATAAATGGATGTTGGTTTTTGTCATATGCATTCTCAGTGTCAACTGACATAGCCATCTGAGTTTGATTTATTTATTTATTTTTATCAGAGCACTACTCAGCTCTGGTTTATAGTAGTGTGGGGGATTGAACCTGGGACTTTGGAGCATGAGACTCTCTTTGCATAACCACTATGCTATCTAACCTTGCCCCCTTTTTTTTGTTTATATGGTGGATTACATTGATTGACCTGTGAATGTTGGCCAATCCCTGTTCCCCAGAGATGAACTCCACTTGGTCCTGGTGAATTATTCTTTTGATATGTTGTTGGATCCCATTTTTTAAGGTTTTGTTGATAAACACTGCATCGTTTTTTATGAAGAATATAGGTCTTTATTATATGTAAGTATATATATATATTATATTTTTTTTGGTAGAGTAAATACTTTGAGGATCAGAGTGATGTTAGCCTCATAGGACATGTTTGGGAGGAGTGATTTTTACTCTTCAAATTTATTTTCTTTTGGGAGTCGGGCGGTGACACAGCGGGTTAAGCGCAAGTGGTGCAAAGCTCAAGGACCGGCTTAATGATCCCGGTTAGAGCCCCTGGCACCCCACCTGCAGGGGAGTCGCTTCACAGGCAGGTCTCTATTTTTCTCTCCCCCTCTATGTCTCCCCTCCTCTCTTGATTTCTCTCTGTCCTGTCTAACAATGATGCCATCATCATCAACAACAACAATAATAACTACAACAACAATGAAAAACAACAAGGGCAACAAAAGGGAAAATAAATATTAAAAAAAAAAATTCTTTTTTCTTTGCCTCCAGGGTTATCACTGTGGTTCAGTGGCTGAACTACAGACCCACTACCATTTTCCTATTTTATTAGATAGAACAGAGAGAAATTGAGAGGGGCAAGAGATAGGCAGAGAGAAAGATAGACACTTGCAGATTGCTTCACAGCGTGTGAAGCACCCTCCCTGCAGGTGGGGAACTGGGGACTGGAACCTAAATCCTTATGCTTAGTATTATACATGATTAACTGGGTCCTGGTCTACCACCACCTGCCCACCTCCCAACTCTTCAATTTTCTAGAAGAGTTTGAAGAGAATTGGTGTTAGTTCTTCATGGATGTGAGCTTTTATTCTTGAGAAGATTTTTGACTACAGATTCAATTTATCTGCCAGTGATTAGCCTAAGTTCTATACATCTGTCCATACTATGCTGCTTTTTGGGTTAAACTTGGCAGGTGGTATGATTCTAGGAACAAATTCATTTCCTCTAGGTTGTCCAATTTATTTACATAAAGATGTTCATAATATTCTCATATGATTCTTTGTATCTCTCCATTTTCAGCTGTAGTTTCATCTTTCTTTCTGAGTCCTGATATATTTTTTGTCACTGTCATTTTTTTTTTTAATTTTTAGTCTAGTCAGTGGTATCTATTTTATTTTATTTACTAATTTTTAGTCTAGTCAGTGGTATCTATTTATTTTATTTTATTTATTTATTTATTTATTTTATTTATTTTGGTATCTAGTCAGTGGTATCAGGCAGTAGCGCATCTGGTTAGCCACACGCATTACTGTGCACAAGGACCCTGGTTCAAGCCCCTGGTCCCCACCTACAGGGGGAAAGCTTCACGAGTGGTGAAGCAGGGCTTCAGATGTCTCTCTGTATCTCTCCCTATTTCTCCCTACCCTCTTGATTTCTGGCTGTCTCTATCCAATAAATAAAGATAAAAAAATATCGTTTAACAAAAAAAAAATCTTTAAAAATAAAATAATATTGGCTTTTTTTGTTGTGACTTTTCTAGTTTGTTCAGCTGTGATGTTACATAGTTAATTTGGTATCTTCCTTTCTTTTTCATGTGGGCCTGCCATGCTATGAACTGCCCTCTTTTGGTGCATTATATAGGGTCTGATAGTGAGTCTCTTCATTTTCATTGATCTCTAAGTAAATTTGAACTTCTCGTTTGATTTCTTCATTAGCCAGGTGCTATGTATTATTCAATAGAATATTGTCTACTCTCCACATTTTGGGTGTATTTCTTCTTTCTATTTGTGGTTGATTCCTAACCTCATAGCTTCATGGTCAGAAAAGATACATTTTATCATTAAATATTTACATATTTATGAAGGTTCTCTCTGTATCCCAACACACAGTCAATTCTTGAGAATGTTCTATGTGTACTTGAAAAGAATATAGGTCCTTTTCTTTTAGTATGAACGGTTCTAAATATATTTGTTAAGTGATCTATGATGTCATTTAAGTCTCTATTTCCTTATTGCTTTTTGTTTATCCTAATAATATATCTCTTGTAGTGATTACTTTGCTAGAATCTCCTACAATTATTGTGTTGCTCTCAGTGTTTCCCTTGAATGCAGTAAATACCTGTTTTATTTATTTATTTATTTATTTATTTATTTATTTATTTATTTTTACCAGAGTACTGCTCAGCTCTGGCTTATGGTAGTGGGGGGGGATTGAACCTGGGACTTGAGAGCCTCAGGCATGAAAGTCTCTTTGCATAACCATTATGCTATACCCCCACCCAGTACCTGTTTCATATATTGGGTTGTCAGAAAAGTCATGGCATATTTGTTCAATTTTTTTCTTTTTGAAAATGCGTCCTGACATTTCCAATAGTCCAGTATTTTTGTGTACTCATACTGGTATATATATAATTATGTCTTTTTGTTGATGTGATCCTCTGAGCAATAAGTAGTGTTCATGTCTATCTCTTACCACCTTTGCCTGAAAGGCTTATTTTATCTGATTGCAGAATAGGTGTTCCTGTTCTTCTTCCACATTATTGGCTTGAAATACCTTGTTCCTGCCTGTCACTTAGAGCTTCTGTTTATCATTCCTTCAGAAGTGTGTTTCTCGGAGACAAAGAATTGACGGATCTTGGGGCTGGGTGGTGGTACACCTGGTTGTGTGCATACATTCTAGTAGATAAGGGCATGGTTTTCACTTGCAGGGTGCAGGGGTGGGGGAAGCTTCATGAGCAGTGAGGCAGAGTTGCTGGTGTTTCTCTTTTTGTTCAGATTGATCCTCAAAGCAACCATCTAGATAGGTACTACAATTCTCATTTTAGATATTAAGAAATAAGAGACATTTAGTTAGCTACCAAGCATTATGAATCTAGTATAGTGAAATGTAAGTCCTGAATTCATGGAGTATAATCTTTCTGGAGCCTATTCTCTTAATCACTAACTGATAGAGCTTAACAATATGGGATCAGTTATTTACTCTGCCTAACAATAGAGAAGTAAATTTCTGTTATCATGAAAATGTGTTTAAACAGGTTTTTAAAATAAAATAAATATAATTTACATAAAATACATTCTTTTAAAAATAATTGGCTACTTATTTATGAAAGAGTGAAAGAACCAGAACATCACTCTGGCATAGGCAACTCTGGAGCATGAACTTGGCACTGTACCTATTAGACTACCGCCTGGGCCACTACAAAATATATTCTAAATATAGTGCAGCAGGTTAAGCACAGGTGGCACAAAACACAAGGACCGGCATAAGGATCCCAATTCGAGCCCCCGGCTCCCCACCTGCAGGGGAGTCGCTTCACAAACGGTGAAGTAGGTCTGCAGGTGTCTATCCTTCTCTCCTCCTCTCTGTCTTCCCCTCCTCTCTCCATTTCTCTATGTCCTATCCAGCAACATCAATAACAACAACAATAAAACAACAAGGGCAACAAAACAGAATAAATAAATAAATATTTGAATATATATTCTAAATATATAAGGTATATATTCTTGGAACACTTTGGAGGATGGCAGAATCATAAAAGTATTTTTATTGCCTTTATTATGATAAAATAAAATGATAGTAATTGCCAGTATCACATGGAAGTTCATCAGTACTTGTTTTACAGTGTTTCCCCTTCTCTTTCTCTCTCTTTCTCACTCTCTTTGTTTTTGAGTGAAAATGTCAGTCTAGGAGTGGTTAAATAATAAAGGCAACTCCAGTTATGGAAAATAGTTAATTAGAAAAACACTGAGATAAAATCTATAATGTGGATTTTATCAATTTGATTAACTTGACTACTCAGTGTTGTAAATCCCAGACCAAGGTGGGGACTAATACTCATTCTATTTTTTTGCAGTATACAAAAGAATATCTACTACAAATCAAACCTCTAGTGAACTAGTAAGCCCGAATTTTGAAAGAGAATTCATCATTAATAAAACACTAGATTTCATGACAAATCTGTAATGCAGATTAGTAATCAATAACCTGTCTTCACTTACATATTGAACAAATCTACAACCTATGAATACATTGTGTTTAAGAAATATTACCAGGCCAAGCAAACCCATTTACACACACAATACCATGTATAAAGACTGGGGTTCAAGCCCCTCGTCCCCACCTGCAGGGACTATGCTTCACAAGCAGTGAAGCACTGTTGCAGATCTCTATCTCTTTCTAAACCCCCCTCCCCCGCCACCCTTTTCAGTTTCTTTGTGTCCTATCCAATTTCCTTTTGGTTCTTCGTTATTAAACATATTGCTTTGTTTTATATCTTAATGCTTTTCAGCCACCAAGTTGCAGATACCACCATGGCACCAACCTGACTTCCCTGGGCAGATGACCTCACCAATGTATCCTGGAATCCCACCTCCCCAGAACTCTACCCCACTAGGGAGAGAAAGATAGAAACAGGCTGGGGGTATGGATTGACCTGCCAGTACCCATGTCCAGCAGAGAAGCTATTACAGAAGCCGAGTCTTCCATCTTCTGCACCCCATAAAGACCTGTGGTCTGTACTTCCAGAGGGATAAAGAATAGAGAAGTTTCCAATGAAGGAGATGGGATATGGAACTCTGGTGGTGGGAATTGTACCACTCTTATCCCACAATCTTGTTGATCATTATTAAATCACTAATAAAAATTTAAAAAAATAAACCCAAAAATGGGCAATAAATAAATAAAATAAAAAAGAAAGAAAGAGGAAGAAAACATAGAAACAATGTATAACTGATTGGTGACCAGATTAGCTCCCTGATTCACTTGGAGCTGGAAGCAGTATAGTTCAGGAAAAAAACAGAATTTTTAAATTGCGAAGAGTTTTCATCATATTCAGTTCTATCCACTTAGCTCCAAATAAGGAAACTAAAGTACAAAAAGTTTTAATGGTTTATAACAGCCAATCTTATGTGAAATGAATTCTAAATTTCAGTTAAAAAAGCAAGAAATTCTTTGCAAAAAGATTTTGGACTTTATTGGAAGGAGAAAGGTTAAAGTCCTTAAACAAGAATCATTTAATTCGTACAACTACCTGTGTGAATGAGAATATCTTCTACTAACATATAGTATATTCCAACTGAATAAGTAGTAATAAAACAGACTTCTATTTATCATTTAAATTGATTGGTTTATTTTGTGATTTCATTTATATATTCTTCTGTTTTATACTTATCAGATTTCTGTCCTTTATTTTCCCCTCTACTGATTTGTCTTATGGTGGAAGCCATTGTACTTCTATGAAATATTCAGGCACCATATGTTAACTAGGTATGTCAAATGTTGGAAGGTGTAAAATCATTCTAATTTGCTTAGAAGCCATATTCCTACTGAAAAGTATTTAGCCTTGGAAAGCAGAAATGTAAAAATATGATTTGGAATATCTTCAATGAAAAAAAATACTTGAAAATTAATCGTTCTATATGTTATTGCCTTTATTTAATTATTGGATAGAAACCAATTGAGAGGGAAGGGGGAGATACAAAGAGAGAAAGGCAGACACCTGAAGCTCTGCTTCACCACTAGTGAAGCTTTCAACCTGTAACATGTTCGCTCAACCAGGTGCACCACCACCCGGCCCCTTGTTCTGTAGCTGAATACAAAAGGAGACACGTAGCAACAGCTCCACTCCTTTTAACTTACTTTCAGGAATAGTTAACAGTTCAATGTCCCAGCCAATGGTAATTAGAAAGATTATTTTAAAAGACAGCAAACTCATCCATTAATTGATCTGTTTCTAGTTAAAGTGAGAAATATAAGAAATGACAAGCTTAAATACTAACCTTAATTTGTATTGATTTTTTATATTTACTTATTTATTTTCCCTTTTGTTACCCCTGTTGTTTTTCAATGTTGTTGTAGTTATTATTGTTATTGATGTCGTCATCGTTGTATAGGACAGAGAGAAATGTAGAGAGGAGGGGAAGACAGAGAGGGGGAGAGAAAGATAGACACCTGCAGACCTGCTTCACCACCTGTGAAGCTACTCTCCTACAGGTGGAGAGCCTGGGGCTTGAACTGGGAGTCTGGAGCTCGAACCCGAATTCTTAACGCTGGTCCTGGCACTTATATTGATTTTATGAGTGTTTGTTAGAAGCTAACAGAGAATATAAACTGCACACATGATTGTATTGCTTAAGTGCTTTACAAAACCTTAGTTACTCACATATAAATAAATAACATTCTTTTTTTAGTGAATTAAAAATACCATTTAAATAGTACCATTATAATTTATTTGGTGTAGTAGGACAGTGCAAAAATATGTAATAGACTCAAAACTTTTTATAAAGAGTCTAATGTATCTTACAAGTAAAGCTTTTGAGTCATAGTTACTAGGAATTTTAAACTAAATTATATCATTACAACTTTATGTATTAAGAGATATGGTGTGTTTAGTAACATTCTGACTTACTTTGTGGACTGCATATGTTCCTCCAATTTATTTTGGACTTAATGTATGTGTAAGAGACTTCATTTGTTTCAGAGAAGCTTAGAGAGACCACACAAAAAAAAAATCCAAAAAAATAAACTATTTTATTACCCTACTATACTCTACCTATTTATGCTGCCAGGAATTTGACATTTTGTCTTAAGTTTACCTATGATGAATAAGAAGTAGACATTATTATTTCCACTTTAAAGATGAGAAAACTTATGATTCAAGAACACCCCAGAGGATAGTTGTACCTCCAAGACTTATACCTAAGACTTCTGAAACTAGCACCCACTTCCACTTTCTCTCTCTCCTCTCTCTCTCCTTTCCTTTTTTAAGGGGTTAATGGATTCCAGTACAATTGACACATGAGTATAAATTTCTTTCTTAACCAATATAGTAAACTGATATATTAAGTGTATTGAACACGCAGATTGTATCACTATTAAAAATGCCTCTTTTTAAGGGAAGTTATTTTATTGATGATAACAAAATGTCTAATGACCAGAAATACATACAAAATAAACAAAGCTCTTATTGATTCTGTATAAACATATATGGATATATATATTAGTATTATAATATGCAATTAGTATTATATATGCAAACATACATATAATATAGTAGTGAAAATTTCAAAATAGAAGTATTACAGAGCCTGAGAGAGATATCTTACTGGGCAGAGCACATGCCTGTCCATGTATGCAGCCCAGTGTAAGGCCAGAACCACATGAGAGATGCTCTGGCGCTGGAGAATGTTTCAGCCTGCCCTCTCCCATTCCCCCACCACTTACCCATCCCCACTTCTGCCCTCTGTTTAAGTGAAACTGTAGGCCAGAAGCACTGAGGCCTTACCTCTACAAAGAAAACAAAAAGATAAAGGGGAGAAAGAAACAAAGAAAGAGAAAGAAATGAGAAAAGTTGTCCAGGAAAGCCCCTGTTTCCTACCTGCAAGGAGTTAAGCTTCAGGGTGGGGAAGCAGATTTGCAAATGTCTACTTCTCTCTCTTTCTTTATCTCTTTCTCTCTCTCTCTCCATATATATAATCAAATAAAACAGAAAGAAGAAAAAGGTCACTGAGAGTCGTAGATTTGCTGTGCTGGCACTGAGCTTCAGTGACAATAAAAAATGAGAGAGAGAAAAAGAAAGAGGAAGCAGGGAGGAAAAAATGAACAAATGAAAGAACACAGTTGGGTCCCACCTGTTAAATCTGTTCAAGAAAAAAAAGAATATACATTAGAAAAGCATACTACATTATCCTGGGGAAATAAGAATAATAACTATTTTACAAATAATTACCCCCTCAAAATGAAAAAATATACAAGACAAAATTATATAGTTAAGTAATATTTCAAACGCATACATATTTTTAAATATATACATATATATATACATATATATATATATATATTTACTGGAGTTTGGACACTATTTCAGCACCTTAAATTTTAACAGAAAGGACTAACCTCATTATGTCCATAGAATGACTTAACTAAAATAAGTTCTACTTCTTTGCCTTACAATCAACAGTTCTATCATGTCAACATTGCTGAGATGTATACATACAGTGAGATGAGGCTGGAGACATGAGCTTAAATTAACTGGAGTGATTATAAATTATTAGAAAGAAATTTGCTTTTAAAATTTATTGTGTTTCTTTTGTTCCAGTGTGTTGAAAGCAAGACAAATAAAATAAAAAAACCTCAGCACTAATTTGAGATTGGGTATGTATGTAGAAGGAATGAAGTACTAAATTAATTGTACATTCTCAATATATGTTTGTATTTATTATAAACTTCTTATTATATTTTAGAATAACTATATTCCCTTAAACAACTAAAAAGAGTTTCAAGTAATTTGTAACTTTTTCCCATTTTGTTAAATGAAAACTCAAAATACCCAAACTAGTTCATTCATGAGGGGTTCCTGATTACTCTGTGACCCTTTTCTGTAAATTTGAAGCTAGAATTCATAGGCTGTTGTCCTTACTTATGTATCCCAACTCCTCTTATTTGGTGCACTTAGAGCCTTTTGCTTTTTTTTTAAACTAATATTTAGTCACCTTGAAAGACAGTTTAGAGAAACTATTAATGAATGCATATTTACTACCATTACCTCAGAATATATAAGTTTAAGAACTGCTCCAAAATCCTCTAGTATGTGCAGATTCTAGTCATACAAGTCAATACATCATTGTGAAATTTTGATATAAATATCCTTTTCCTCTAATACTTGAGTTTCTTTTATATGCATCTCAGTAGCTCCCTCCCTTATACTATTATGTTTGTGCAGTGAATGTAGAAACTCCAATTATGTGCCAAAATAAGATAGAAACAGAAATGCTGAGAGAATATTTTCATTCTTTCTAGGTAATCACAATACCTCACAATCATTTCAAATACCAGGTGTTAAAAAATAGTATGTCAGCAGACTCTCCTGTTCCAGTCCCTTTGTTTTGTCTCACAAACAATCAATATTATTTAAGTAATTATCAATCACAAGTGACAGAGCTTCTATAAATATAAATTGAGTTGCCATAATTTGCTTAAAAAGGATAGCAATATGGGGTATTTAGTTCAGCTCACTTAAGATTGATAGCTTTGTGTCCTTACAGAATACAGAACAATACCAATCGGATAAAAACAAGCTGTCTATCCTCTGCTAAGTCTCTTCTCACTTGAGGAAAAATATTGATCCTGTCACCAACAGTATTTATGATGACCTAGTCTGTATCTATTTGAAACCCTGAGGTAACAAGATTTACCCTCTGGAAATGTTTCCAATGAGTACTTCCTTCTAATAAGCTAACATATAGTTGTCTACAAGTCAATACCCTCTTCTAGCTTCTAAACATACCTAGATTCTGACCATTGCTTGTGTCCATTTTCATTATTCTTTTTTCAGTTCATCATCACTTCTAATCACCTCTGTGAAGTCAAATTCTAGAGCTTCTTTTCATTTACCATATTTTTGTTGAGTGATTAACCCGATATGCAAATATAATCATATATTTATGCTATAGAACATAGTTTTCTATGGAAATAAGCAGATACGCTGCATCCAAAGTTTGGTATTTTCATCTTTCACCACCCAATTATTTCCTTGAAATTTAATTTTCAAAACTTCTGTGAATTCCTGTCATAACTACTATAAAAGAAAACTCTCAAGGAAACTTTTAGAACTCTAAAATGTATCTTATGTTTTCTTAATCTTAAATAGTCAATAGTGACTGATATAAACATTTTTCAGTCTTGGTTTGTACTTCATTCTCTATAAGAAGAGGCTAAAGTGAGTCCGGCTGTAGCGCAGCGGGTTAAGCGCACATGGAACAAAGTACAAGGACCCACATAAGGATCCTGGTTCAAGCCCCAGGCTCCCCACCTGCAGGGGAGTCGTTTCACAGGCAGTGAAGCAGGTCAGCAGGTGTCTATCTTTCTCTCCCCCTCTCTGTCGTCCCCTCCTCTCTCCATTTCTCTTTGTCCTATCCAAAAACAACGACATCAATAATAAAACAATAAAACAAGGACAAAAGGGAATAAATAAATAAATAAATATTTTTTAAAAAAGAGGCTAAAGACATCATAGTATCACAAATTTAAGCACATATGAAATTATTCCCAAAAGAAGCATAAAACCTTATGATGACAAAAGGAAGAAGCTTATGGGCATTAAACAACCAAGAAAAGAATGATCTTGGGATAAAGGAAGGAAGCAGAAACCTAGATAAATAGTATTCACGTTCATATAAGAAATTAGTATATTTTGGTTATTCAAAATTATTTGTTGAATACAGGTAATACATAACACATGTTTTTGGAGCAGAGTATATATAATTGCTGCATAAGATTTTAGAGATTAGCGGATGATACCACGTATTAGCATATAGTTACCACCTTTTGTGTAAATTAAATTATTGGAGATTCTTCCTTAGAAATTTTTTTCCCCTCTAGCTTGACAGCTGGGGCTCCTCGGTGCCTGCACAATGAATCCACTGCACTTGGCTACCATTTTTTTCTATTTTGTTAGGACAGAGAGAAATTGAGGGGGAAGGCGAGATTGGGAGAGAGAAAGACATGTGCAGACCTGCTTCACTGCTTGCGAGACGTCCCCCCTGCAGGTGGGGGTTGCCTGGAGGGTGGCTGGAACTGGGATCCTTGCATGGGTCCTTGCACTATGTGTATTTGACCAGGTTGCACCACTGCAGGCCCCCTTCCTTAGGATTTTGCCAATACTTCTCCTTGCTTAGAATTCCTTATCTCTTACCCTCTACCAGTAAGACACTAAGCCATCAGAGAACATGCCTCATATCTTCAAGAATTCTCTGGAAATTTCTATCATAAACTCAACAAAATTTAGGGGTCAGATGCTAGTGCAACGGGTTAAGCGCACATGGCACCAAGTGCAAGGACCAGAATAAGCATCCCAGTTCAAGCCCCCAGCTCCCCACTTGAGGGGAGTCGCTTCACAGGCATTGAAGCAAGTGCAGGCATCTTTCTCTTCCCATCTCTGTCTTTCCCTCCTCTCTCCATTTCTCTCTGTCCTATCCAACAACAACAACAGCAATGGCAACAATAATAATAACCACAACAACTATTAAAAAAACTTCAACAAAATTTAACTCATTTGAATGCATGAATATTTTTTACACCTGATCACTTGCTCTGGTATAAGCATGCTACTTTTAGTTGTTGAATGTTAGATGTTCAAGTTGCACTGTACACTGGAGACACAAGTATAAAAATATATAATTTAGATATCATGGAAATGACAGTCTAGCATGAGAGGCAGTCATTAAATACTGAATGGGAGACATAAACAAGGGTTATGTAACTGTGTGATATGCTAGGACAACACACAGGTACAAGAGATACTACTTTTACATTACTAGTATACGAGAGAAGAAAGGCTTTCCATGGGTCCTATAATGTGAAAAAATTTAAAAAGAAATTCAGGTATTCATCAAAAACAGGTCTCAAGTTCAGTTACAGACACTGCACTTCCCAGCATATTCTCTTGTTTCTTTCTCTCATGTCCCTTAACTTTCTTTCATATGACAAATATTTGTTATAAAATAATAAAAACTGTGGAAAGCCCAAACTAAAGTCATATTGTATCTTATTAATATAAATATATTCAATGACTTAAAGTATGTGTGCTCAAAATATCCTTAGCAAGAAATTGCTTTATAAATATCAAAGTATAGGGGAGGGGAGATAGCACAATGGTTATGCAAAGAGCCAGTCATGCCTGAGGCACCAAAGGTCCCAAGTTCAATCCCCAGAGCCATCATAAGCCACATCTATGCAGTGCTCTGATAATATATATTCATACAAATATAAATTTATATACTCTCTGCTGGATAGGTCAATGAAGACGACTTCTCTTATGAATAAAGATTTTAAAGTGATTTGTCAGTATGTAACACCTAATAAGAGCCACTATCTTGTGGAGTTGAAAGACACAACACATTAACAGTCAGTTTCTGTACTTCAAGAAAAGCAAAATTAAAAAAAAAAATTAGGACACAGAAGAGGTTAGTATGTTGCAGATTTAAAATGCAATTCTCAGTTATAAATTTCTTTCTTTTTTTTTTTTTTTATAAAAAGGAAACCATAGGATAAAAGGGTTACAACTCCACACAATTCCCACCACCAGAACTCCGCATCCCATCCCCTCCCCTGATAGCTTTCCTATTCTTTATCCCTCTGGGAGTATGGACTCAAGGTCATTGTGGGATGCAGAAGGTGGAAGGTCTGGTTCTTGTAATTGCTTCCCCACCGAACGTGGGCATTGACAGATTGATCCATACTCCCAGCCTGCCTCTCTTTCCCTAGTGGGGCGGGGTTCTGTGGAATCAGAGCTCCAGGACACATTAGTGGGGTTGTCTGTCCAGGGAAATCTGGCTGGCATCATGCTAGCGTCTGGAACCTAGTGGCTGAAAAGAGAGTTAACATATAAATCCAAACAAGGTGTTTATTAATCATGAACCTAAAGGCAGGAGTAGTGCAAATGAAGAGTTGGGGGGGGGGGGTCTCTGTAGATAGTAGGCATATTTTAGTTATATCCCAAAGGGCCAATGACTATCCTAGGTTTTTTTTTTCCCTGAGCTTGAAATCTGATATGCAGGTAGATCCTAGTTATTTTCTGGGGAGATGATATCATGGCTGGAAAAAGGACCGAAAAGCTGGATCAGGAAAGAGTATAACTCCCAAATATGGGAAAGGTGTATAAATATTGTTGGCTGTAAAACCCATTGATTTGATCTGATCTGAGGCCCATATTCAGCTTAGGAGCCTATGTGATCTCTACATCCCTGTAGATCTGACCTCACATTCTGTAGTCAGCAGTAGGAACATTCCAAGCTGCCCCAATATCAGGATCCATCTTCCTCAGGTGTAACATAGAGTATGTTGTCCATCCTCCCTTCAGAGAATGGAACATTCTCTATTATTGTTAATCCAAGTTGAGAGCAAGGTCCTATGGGGCCCACAAAGGGGTCTATTTTGTTGTTCCTGATATAGATGACTGGTAACAATGGAGAGAGGGATTTATTTGAGGTCTAAGCCCATCATGTCTGTTTAGGAATCTCAGGATTCCCCGAATAGAATCCCAGCTGATGGGGTGGCCTGATAGTGACTAAAGAGTCATCATTAAAGTACACTAGTCTCTTGCCCTTATTTAGTTATAAATTTCAAATGCCAGCAAGGTATCTATTTTTGATGAGACTGGTATATCTATCCACAATAATTTCTTTTTTACCTGAAATCTTCAAAACCTTAGAATAATTTTTTTTTTGCGACACATATGAGAGGGAAAATAAGCATTAATTTAGTGAATGAGAGTAATTTCACTGTATGTAGCACATCAGGAAACTTTCAAGTTTAGTTTTATAAACATTTTGGAGGTGGGGGACAGGTGCTGGTGCACCTGGTTAAGTGTTCACATTATAGTTCACTAATACCCAGGTTCAAGCCCCTGGTTTCCACCTGCAGGGGGAAAGCTTCACAAGCAGTGAAGCAGGGCTGCAGGTATCTCTCTCTTCTTTCTTTCTTTCTATCTTCTCCTCCCCTCTCAATTTCTCTCTGCTCTATCCAATAATAAATCAATAAACATTTTTTTAAAAACTGAAATTTAATTTTATGTCTTTGTCTCTAACTTTTTTCCTCATTATTTGCTAGAACTGAGAGAAGTTGAGAGGGGAGGAGGTTAGAGAGATGGAGAGAGACAGAGAGACACCTGCAGCATTGTGTCATTGCTTATGAAGCTTCTTCCCTGCCCATGAAGACTAGGGACCTGAACTGCAGATAAATACTTAAAGGGTAATAAAATAGTATATATATATATATATTTTTTTTTAATTAAATGTGAGTTATTACACAAGTAGAAATTTCTAAAAGGGAACTTATGGACCTGGGAGTACATATACATGGAGACAAAGTAAACTGCTCACATAAATCACTTGGTAAGTGATCATATGTTAAATATTGATGCATTTCAGAAGTTAAATTGATGACAACTGATAATTTTAGATAATGTTCAGTTCACTTGAGATGATAGCACAGTTTCCAATATGTAATGTGGAATCTACCTTAGCTGGTCTCAACTGTACAAGAGAGAAAGGTCAGCAGGGGGAAAAAGTGATCTAAGTGGGGGCTAGGCAGTGACACACCTGGTTAAATGCACATAATACGAAGCTCAAGGACCCATGCAAGAACCTGAGTTCGAGACCCCTGCTTCCCACATAAAGGGGAGTGGATGACGCTTCACAAGTGGTGAAGCAGGTCTGCAGGTGTCTCTCTCTCTCTCTCTCTCTCCCCCTCCTCTCTCAGTTTCTCTTTGTCCTATCCAATAAGATGGAAAAAAAATGGCCACCAGGAGCGGTGGATTCATAGTGAAAGTACCAAGCCCCACTGGTAACCCTGTAGGCAGAAAGGAAAGAAGGAAGGAGGGTAGGAGGGAAAGAAGAAAGGAAAGAAGGAAGGAGGGAGGGAGGGAGGGAGGGAAGGAGGGAAGGACAGAGGGAGGAAGGAAGAAAAGTGATCTAAGTTAGTTGTTGGGTGTGTTTGTGTGTGTTTATTCATTTAAAGTCATTAGAATTTTAAATGGAGGTAAAGTTAATTTGTGTTATCTATGGTTTGCAATGGCTTAAGTTATGTATACTTGTCTAATTCAGTCAGCTTCATGATCATTCTGAAGTTAATTCAAATATTATTGTGAATAAGCCATTTCTATGCTGAGTGATACTGGGGTTAATCAACTTTGTTAGGTCATTGTATAACAATTGGAAGGTAAATAAAGCTTAAAGAAGTATTCCCCACTTCTGGATATTGGATATATGCTGTCTCATTTGGGCTTGTATGTTTTATTAACTACTGTTAATGACAATCATTTTATCACTAAATCAAATATTTTGTGTAAGGCTTTTGATAATATAAAGCAGATAGAAAATTCTTTAAGAATAATTTATTGAAGACCCCACCAATGTGTCCTGGGGCTCCGCTTCCCCAGAGACCCACCCTACTAGGGAAAGAGAGAGGCAGACTGGGAGTTTGGACCGACCAGTCAACGCCCATGTTCAGCGGGGAAGCAATTACAGAAGCCAGACCTTCCACCTTCTGCAACCCACAATGACCCTGGGTCCATACTCCCAGAGGGATAGAGAGTGGGAAAGCTATCAGGGGATGGGGTGGGATATGGAGATTGGGTGGTGGGAATTGTGTGGAATTGTACCCCTCCTACCCTATGGTTTTGTTAATTAATCCTTTCTTAAATAAAAAAGAAAAAAAAAGAATAATTTATTGAGAGGACAGTTTCTTATGGTCTGTTTATTTTATACCCAAAACATACAGAGTATTTTTAAATTGCAATTGTCAGTATAATGACTTTGAGAAATGAACAGAAAGAAAAGTGAGTATTGATGAGGTATGGCATGTGTCTACTGTTTAATTTCTTTAGAGACACAGAGCTTAAACAACAGGGAAATGATAGATGCATTCTGTAGACTGCACCACTCAATAAATTTATGAAAGCCACCTTGAGCTGCGAAATCTTTTCTCTCAACAAAGTGAATGTTTTTTAGTCAACCTCTGCTTGTCACCCTGAGTGTGAAACTATCTTTTATAGCTACATGTTACTTTTCAGGGAGTGAATAGTTATGTGGCAAAGAAGACATGAATTATGCACAAGTATAAGCATAATAAAAATGGGTAGAACAGAAATCATGCTTAGTAATATCCCTCCCTCCTTTCTAAACCTTCATCCTATGTTCAGCTTGCAAAACTTTTCTGCTGTCTCTTGCAGATCCATTCCTCTTAGGTTTAAGAGAATAGGCACTGCACTACAGATTTTCCTTTCCTTCCACTTTTCTAGTTCTACCTTCCTCTTGATTTTTCCAGATTTTACATTGTACAGCTATACTGAATTATATGAAAAAAAGTAAAATACTTCTCATTTAGGACATGGGCCCCAGATCAGATCATTGGGGTTTACCGTTAACAGTATTTATATACTTTTCCCATATTTGGGAGGTACTTTACCTTGATGCAACTTTGTGATCCTATTTCCCATTTTGACACCATCTCCCCAGACAATACCTTTGGCCTACCTGCATGTTAGCTGTTAGGCTCAGGGAAAAATTAGTAAAGTCATAGGCCCCTTGGAATATATCTAAAATAGACTTCCTAGCTTCTTACAATAGGAAGATCCCAAATCTTTAATAATTTGTGATTATTAAATTGGTTGCCTTTATATCTTAATGCTTTTCAGCCACCAAGTTGCAGATGCTACTATGACGCCAGCCTGATTTAAATGGGCAGATGACCTCATCAATCTGTTCTGGAACCTTACCTCTCCAGAGCCCTGCCCGACTAGGGAAAGACAGAAACAGGCTGGGATTGTGGACTGACCTGCCAATGCCAGTGCCCAGCAGAGAAGCAATTACAGAAGCCAGACCTTCCACCTTCTGCATCCCACAATGATGCTGGGTCTATACTCTTAGAGGGATAAAGACTAGGAAAGCTATCAGGGGAAGGGATGGGATACCGAGTTCTGGTGGTGGGAATTGTGTGGAATTGCACCCCTCTTATATCCTATGGTTTTTGTCAGTGTTTCTTTTTTATAAGTAAAAATTTTAAAAAAGTGTTTTCACAATGAAGGTAATTTTTTTATTAATTTACACAAAAATATAATACCAAATAACATTTATGTTAATAATTTGTCAGAACTATAAGTTGAGTTTCGACCATACAATGGCATGAAATTATAGGGACAGAAAATGATGGTGGGGACCAATTAAATTCTTATTTCAAAAGTACAGGTTGATTAGTTCAAACAAAAGTTTGTGGGAGAGCAACACTAACATTGACTGAAGCAGGTCTGCGGGTGTCTTTCTCTCCCCCTCTGTCTTCCCCTCCTCTCTCTATTTCTCTCTGTCCTATCCAATGACAACATGAATATCTACAACAATAAAACAAGGGAAACAAAAGGGAATAAACAAACAAACAAACAAATAAATAAATAAATAAATTTAGAGAACAAGCTTAGGTTCCAAGTAGACAAAAATCACTCAGCACTGTAGACAGCTACTTCCAAGGGCAAAAGTTATCTACCGCAGAACAAGACTGAAGAATGGTCTTTTAATGTACTTTATCAGCTGTGTGGAATGGAATATAAGTTCTTTTAGAGGAAAAAAGAAACAAACTCTAAGAATGCATTTATGTGTAATTGCCACCTTAAAAAATATCTGGATACTGATAACACTTTTTTTTTTTGCTTTGTATATTACTTTATATATTGGTTTATACCAATAATTATTATTTGGATTTAGTGACTTACAAAGAAAGTAGTAAAACACCTATTTCAGTGGTGACTTCTTTAACGTAGGATCTTTTTTTTTCTTTGCTTTACAGTATGAATCTCTATTATGGTCACTGAAATTATTAGTGACACCCTTTTCCTGCATATGACCCAGTAGCAATTTTGCTTTTTAAATGGTGGATAGGGAATAAAGTTGTCATGGAACTGGATACATTTTCAAGTATGCTAATCCATTTTATTCAATATTTCCATTTGTGATATAATAACAATCCTTTGTGTGTGTGTGTGCCTATGCTTGTATCTCTTAATTGAACTTTAATTTTTTATTTGTGATTAATAGTGAGTTACAAGATTATAAGATTACAGTGTATACTTCCACACCACGCTCACCACCAGAGTTGTGTATCCCAAACCCCACCTCCCAAAGATAACCACTATAGTTCTCACAAGTTTTAGAAACAGTTTGATTACTTCTGTTTTTTTTTTATTTCCCAAAATTCATGAGTATCTTCACCCTTGCCCAAACTTTCTTTAAAAGGGCTGGGGTATTAAAAATGATGATTTCACCATTTTCAGCCCATCCTGGATAGAGCTTGAAGGAATCATGTTAAGTGAGGTAAGTCAGAAATAGAAGGATAAATATGGGATGATCTCACTCATAGGCAGAAGATGAAAAGCAAGATCAGAAGAGAAAGCACTAAAACAGAATTTGGATTACAGTTGGTGTACTGCACCAAAGCAAAAGACTCTGGGAAGGGTGGTGGGGGTTCAAGTCCTGGAAGATGATGGCAGAGGATCTCCTGGGGGTTGTATTGTTATGTGGAAAACTGGGAAATGTTTTGTACATTATGCATGTACAAACTATTGTATTTACTGTTAACTTTAAAACATTAATCCCCCAATAAAGAATTTTTTTTAAAAAGTTGTTTAAGGCAATATAAAGTGATAGCTGTAAATCTAGTACACCACCTGTGCTTAACGTGCTGCACCACCTCCCAATTCCCAAAATCTAGTACAAAAAAATTGCAAATTCAACGCTAAAACTCACTAACTGAAGCTCAGGGAAGCTAATGAAATAAGCCTACCCTAAGTGAGATAAGCCAGGAAGAGAAGGATGAATATGGGAGGATCCCACTCATAGACAGAACTTGAGAAATAAGAACAGAAGGGAAATCACAAAAAAGAACTTGGACTGGATTTGGTGTATTACACCAAAGTAAAGAATTTTAGGTGTCCCCAAAAAAATACAGTGTTAAGCTCCTGGAAAATAATGGTAGAGGAGGAGGACCTAGGTGGGGTGTTAGAATGTTATTTGGAAAATGGAGAAATGTTAAACGTGTACCAGCTACTATATTTTACTGTTGACTGTAAACATTAATGCCCCCAATAAAAGGGTAATGGAAAGCCACAAACTAGAAAAGCAAAATGTATAAGCTGAAAAAAGAAGGAGGAGGAGGAGGAGGAGAAGGAGAAAGAGGAAGAGGATGGGAGAAGGAGTAGGAGGAGGGGAGGAGGAGGAGAAGGAGAAAGAGAAAGAGGATGGGAGAAGGAGTAGGAGGAGGGGAGGAGGGGGAGAAGGAGAAAGAGGATGGGAGAAGGAGTAGGAGCAGGGGAGGAGAAGGAGAAGGAGGAACAGGATGGGAGAAGGATAAGGAGGTGAGGAGGAGGAGAAGGATAAGGAGGAGGAGAAGTAGAAGGAGAAGGAGGAGGAGAAGGAGGAGGAGAAGGAGGAGGAGAAGGAGGAGAAGGAAGAGGAGAAGGAGAATGAGGAGGAGAAGAATGAGAAGGAGGAGGAGAAGAAGAATGAGAAGGAGGAGGAGAAGAAGAAGGAAGAGGAAAAGGAGAAGGAGGAGAAGGAGGAGGAGAAGGAGGAAAAGGAGGAGAAGGAGGAGGAGAAAAAGAAAAAGATGAAGGAGAAGGAGAAGGAGAAGAAGAAGAAGAAGGAAGAAGAAGAAGAAGAAGAAGGAGGAGGAGGAGGAGGAGGAGGAAGAACAAAGAGGAGGAGAAGAAGAAGGAGCCTACCATATTCAATCTGTATAAGGACTGAATGGGGTAATAAAGCAAATCTCAAGCATAACACCGGCTATATTATAATCCTTATGGTTGCACTTGCTTTCATTCAATTTTGGGGATAAAAAAAATCCAGATTTTGCACCTGACTGGGATTCAGTTTAAAATTTTGATTTTCGGGGGGGGGGGGGGTGCCGGAAGATGGCAGACTGAGAAGCTGTAGTGGCTTGAGCTCTGATCACATCTTCTGGAAATGGTAGGATTTTCTGCCTTTAGCAGGCCAGTCAATAAGGGGTCCTAGCGGTGACACCAAGGAGGTGACTATAACTTAATTTGGGTCAAGAATTAGAGTAGAGTTGGTGCGGACTAGCGGGCGGGCTGCTCCAGACTTCCCAGGCTGCGGCGGGCAAGGCGGGTGCGCCGGGCATTGTCCTCGGCCCCGGGAAGGCGGCTCCTCTACCGGTTGCAGAGCGCTGCTGGGCGGCCGGCAGAGGACCGGGAGGGAGCACTGTAGCTCGAGGGCTTCCTCTTGGGAGTCTCCGGGGACCACAGCGACCCTGAGGGCGGATCCGAGGACATCTTTGAGTAGAGCTCTCATTGGATCAAAAGGATTTGGAGCTAGTTTTCATCTTTGAGAAATCCTTTAAAAAAGCTTCGGGGGGGAGTTTCCCAGAAGATGGCGGACTGAGAAGCTGCTAGTGGCTGAGCTCTGACCACATCTCCTGGAAACGGTAAGATTTTCTGCCTTTAGCAGGACAGCCAATAAGGGGTCCTAGCTGCGACACCAAGGAGGTGACTATAACTTAATTTGGGTTAAGAATTAGAGTAGGGAAAAAAGGGGAAAAAAAAAAAGGAAAAAAAATTTTTTTTTCTTCCTCCTTCCCGGCCCCCCCCCCCCCATAACTAGTCCTTTTCTTTAGGAAATTCCTGTCCCACCAGGGAGTATCATTAATTCTAAGTCTATACCCTTCTGAAACCTCTGGCCTTTTTTCTTTCTAAATAGCCAACCCCCCCACCTCACCCGGCATAGCTAAATAAATAATTAAAAATAAATACATTAAAAAAAACCCTTTCCTTTCACTGCCCTTTTATGACTGTTCTTTTTATTATCTTTTTATTTTTTCTCTCTCTCTTTTTTTCTCATTCTTGTCATCCCTTCTTCCTTAATCCTACAGCTTCCAAAGTCACAGCCCCCAGCCTCCACACCAACAAACAGTGTGCTTTTTTGAATTCACTGATACACATTTGGGAATTTCCTTTCACTGCTCTTTAATTACAGCTCTTTTTCTTATCTTTTCCCTTATCTCTCTCTTGTCTCTCCCTCTCTCTCTCTTTTTTTTTTTAATCTTATCATACACTTCTTCCTTCTTCTTTGCCTATCTGAATTTGTGAATTATTTTGGGGAAGAAATCTGACTCAGAGTGGACTCTCTATGTGTGTATCTCTGCTCTAGTTCCCTTTCCCCTCTTGTTACCCCTAGAATATACAGTGGATAGTAGATTTGCATAACTGTCTATTCTTGCTACCCTTTCTTTCTTTTCTCTTTCTTCACTGGGATTTGGTTACTATTTTTTCACGGATTGGAGAAATTGTTTATCTAACTGGTAACGATTAAACTACTTCAATACTTGCTTCAGTTGCTACTGTAATTCCTGAGGTTGGTGAGTGCAATTGTCATAAAGGTATTTAGTACAGGGTTACTTGTACTCAAGACACAACAACTGAGGAACAACAGAACATAAAAAAAAAAGAAACACATAAATCAAAATAATGGGTAGATCAAAAACAAATAAAACTGCTACTCCAATGAATGAAGACAATAGCCCAGAAGAAACTACAAATCAGCCAGAAGTAACCATAGATAAGAAAATTATGCAAGCAATAATAAACTTATTAATCACAGAAATGAAAACAACATTGGAGGAAAGGAATGGCAGTATTATGGTAACAATAGTTGAGACCCCCAAGGAAAATACTGATTATCTTGAGACAATTAGAGAACTGAAAGCTGAAATAGCTGTAATGAAGAAAGAAGCTGAGGCAAGGGAAAGCAGACTAACAGAAGCAGAAAACAGAATTAGTCAGACAGAGGATGAGTTAGAGAAAACTAACAAAGAGGTGAAAGAGCTTAAAAAGAGATTGAGAGACACTGAAAATAACAACAGAGACATATGGAATGATCTCAAAAGAAGTAACATTCATATAATTGGCCTGCCAGAGGAAGAAAGAGAGGAAGGGGAAGCAAACATTCTAGAGGAAATAATAGAAGAAAACTTCCCAGACCTGAATAACAGAAAGGATATCAAGATTCAAGAGGCCCGAGAGTACCAAACAGAATCAACCCAGACCTGAAGACACCAAGACACATCATAGTCACAATGAGAAGAAGTAAGGATAAAGAAATGATCCTAAAGGCTGCAAGAAAGAAACCAAAAGTCACATACAAGGGAAAACCCATAAGATTATCTGCAGATTTCTCCACTCAAACTCTAAAAGCCAGAAGGGAGTGGCAAGATATCTATCGAGCCCTGAATGAAAAAGGGTTTCAAACAAGGATAAGATATCCTGCTAGACTTTCATTCAAACTAGATGGAGGGATCAAAACCTTCTTAGATAAACAACAGTTAAAGGAGGCAACCATCACAAAGCCTGCCCTGAAAGAGGTTCTGAAAGACCTCTTATAAACAAGAACATCACTATAATACTTGCAATATATCAGAGCAAACAAATTTTTTTTTGAACAATGGCACTACAATACATTAAATCCATAATATCAATAAATGTCAATGGCTTAAACTCACCCATCAAAAGGCACACAGTGGGGGGATGGATCAGAAAACATAACCCAACCATATGCTGCTTGCAAGAATCCCATCTGTCAGAACAAGATAAACACAGACTTAAAGTGAAAGGATGGAAAACTATCATACAGGCTAACGGACCACAAAAAAAAAGGCAGGAACAGCCATTCTCATCTCAGACACGATAGATTTTAAATTAAATAAAACAATAAAAGATAGGCAAGGACTTTACATAATTATTAGAGAATGAATCAGCCAAGAAGACTTAACAATTATTAACATCTATGCACCCAACGAGGGACCATCTAAATACATTAAGCACCTACTGAAAGAATTTCAAAAATACATCAATAGTAATACAATAATAGTGGAAGACTTCCATACCCCACTCTCACACTTAGACAGATCAACAAAGCAGAGAACCAATAAAGATACAAGAGAACTGAATGAAGAGATCGGCAGACTAGACCTCATGGACATTTTCAGACTCCTCCACCCCCACAAACTGGAATACACCTTTATTTCAAATCCACATAACACATGCTTAAGGATAGACCACATGTTAGGCCACAAAGACAGCATCAATAAATTCAAGAGCATTGAAATCATTCCAAGTATCTTCTCAGACCACAGTGGAGTAAAACTAACATTTAACAACAAACAGAAAATTATTAAAAGACACAGAATTTGGAAACTAAACAACATGCTCCTTAAGAACCACTGGGTCAGAGACTCACTCAAACAGGAAATTCAAATGTTCCAGGAAACAAATGAAAATGAAGACACAACCTATCAAAATATTTGGGACACAGCTAAAGCAGTACTGAGAGGGAAACTTATAGCCATACAATCACATATTAAACACCAAGAAGAAAATCACATGAACGACCTTACTGCACACCTCAAGGACTTAGAGGAAGAGGAACAAAGGAACCCTAAAGCATCCAGAAGGACAGATATCATGAAAGTTCGAGCAGAAATAAACAACATCGAAAATAAAAGAACCATACAAAAGATCAATGAAGCCAAATGTTGGTTCTTTGAAAGATTAAACAAAATTGACAAACCCCTAGCCAGACTCACCAAACAAAAAAGAGAGAAGACTCAAATTAATAGAATTGTAAACGATGTAGAGGATATCACAACTGACACCACAGAAATCCAGAGAATCCTGCGAAACTTCTATAAAGAACTATATGCCACCAAGCAAGAGAATCTGGAAGAAATGGAACAATTCCTAGAAACATATGCCCTTCCAAAAATGAACCAATAAGAACTACCAAATCTAAATGCACCAATCACAGACAAAGAAATTGAAACCGTTATTAAGAATCTCCCCAACAATAAAAGTCCTGGACCAGATGGCTTCACAAACGAATTCTACAAAACTTTCAGGAAACAGTTAATACCCATACTTCTTAAGCTATTCCATAAGAATGAAGAAACAGGAATACTCCCTTCCACCTTCTATGAAGCCAACATCACTCTGATACCAAAAGCTGATAGGGACACAACAAAAAAGGAAAACTACAGACCAATATCTCTGATGAACATTGATGCCAAAATATTAAACAAGATCTTGGCCAACCAGATACAGCAACATATCAAAAAGATTGTTCATCACGACCAAGTGGGATTCATCCCAGGAATGCAAGGCTGGTTCAACATCTGTAAGTCAATGTCATTCACCACATCCATAAAAGCAAAGCCAAAAACCACATGATTATCTCAAAAGATACAGAGAAAGCCTTTGACAAGATCCAACACCCATTCATGCTCAAAACTCTACAAAAAATGGGAATAGATGGGAAAATCCTCAAGATAGTGGAGTCTATATATAGCAACCTACAGCCAACATCATACTCAATGGACAGAAGCTGAAAGCATTCCCCCTCAGATCAGGGACTAGATAGGGCTGTCCACTGTCACCATTACTCTTCAACATAGTATTGGAAGTTCTTGCCATAGCAATCAGGCAAGAGAAAGAAATCAAAGGAATACAGATTGGAAGGGAAGAAGTCAAGCTCTCACTATTTGCAGATGATATGATAGTATACATAGAAAGACCTAAAGAATCCAGCAGAAAATTACTGGAAGTCATTAGGCAATATAGCAAGGTGTCAGGCTACAAAATCAATGTACAAAAATCAGTGGCATTTCTTTATGCAAACACTAAATCTGAAGAAGAAGACATCCAGAAATAAGTCCCATTTACTGTTTCTGCAAAATAAATCAAATAGCTAGGAATAAAGTTGATCAAAGAAGTGAAAGACTTGTATGCTGAAAAATATGAGTTGCTACTCAAGGAAATAGAAAATGATACCAAGAAATGGAAAGATATCCCATGCTCATTGATTGGAAGAATAAATATCATCAAAATGAATATTCTCCCCAGAGCCATATACAAATTTAATGCAATATCCATCAAAGTTCCACCAAGTTTCTTTAAGAGAATAGAACAAACACTACAATCATTTATCTGTAACCTGAAAACACCTAGAATTGCCAAAACCATCTTGAGGAAAAGAAACATAAATGGAGGCATCACACTCCCAGACCTTAAACTATATTATAAAGCCATCATCATCAAAACAGCATGGTACTGGAACAAAAATAGGCACAAAGACCATTGGAACAGAATTGAAAGCCCAGAAATAAATCCCAACACCTATGGGCATCTAATCTTTGATAAGGGAGCACAAAGGATTAAATGGAAAAAGAAGGCTCTCTTCAATAAATGGTGCTGGGAAAACTGGGTTGTAACATGCAGAAGAATGAAATTGAACCACTTTATCTCTCCAGAAACAAAAATAAACTCCAAATGGATCAAAGACCTAGATGTCAGACTAGAAACAATCAAATAATTAGAGGAAAACATTGGTAAAACACTTTCCCACCTATACCTCAAGGACATCTTTGATGAATCAAACCTAATTGCAAGGAAGACTAAAGCAGAAACAAACCAATGGGACTACATCAAATTGAAAAGCTTCTGCACATCCAAAGAAACTATTAAACAAACAGAGAGACCCCTCACAGAATGGGAGAAGATCTTCACATGCCAGACATCAGACAAGAAACTAATCACCAAAATATATAAGGAGCTCAGCAAACTTAGCACCAAAAAAGCAAATGACCCCATCCAAAAATGGGCAGAGGTTATGAACAAAACATTCACTCCAGAGGAGATCCAAAAGGCTAACAAACATGAAAAACTGCTCTAGATCACTGATGGTCAGAGAAATGCAAATTAAGACAACACTAAGCTACCACCTCACTCCTGTAAGAATGGCATACATCAAAAAGGACAGCAGCAACAAATGCTGGAGAGGATGTGGGGACAGAGGAACCCTTTTACATTGCTGGTGGGAATGTAAATTGGTAGAGCCTCTGTGGAAAGCAGTCTGGAAAACTCTCAGAAGGCTAGACATGGACCTTCCATATGATCCAGTAATTCCTCTCCTGGGGATATACCCCAAGGACTCCATAATACCCAACCAAAAAGAGGTGTGTACTCCTATGTTCATAGCAGCACAATTCATAATAGCTAAAACCTGGAAGCAACCCAGGTGCCCAACAACAGATGAGTGGCTGAGAAAGCTGTGGCATATATACACAATGGAATACTATGCAGCTATCAAGAACAATGAACCCACCTTCTCAGACCCATCTTGGACAGAGCTAGAAGGAATTATGTTAAGTGAACTAAGTAAGAAAGATAAAGATGAGTATGGGATGATCCCACTCATCAACAGAAGTTGAGGAAGAAGATCTGAAAGGGAAACTAAAAGTAGGACCTGATCAAATTGTAAGTAGGGCACCAAAGTAAAAACCCTGTGGTGAGAGGTAGACATGCAGCTTCCTGGGCCAGTGGGGGGTTGGAGTGGGTGGGAGGGATGGGTCACAGTCTTTTGGTGATGGGAATGGTGTTTATGTACACTCCTAGCAAAATGTAGACATATAAATCACTAGTTAATTAATATGAGAGGGGGAAAATCAATTGTATGTTTCAAAGTTTTTCAAAACACAAACTGAATCTTTTTAATATGCAGGCTGTGTATTTGATATGAGGACTCTCTCAAAAGCCTAGACCAAGTAGATTAGAAGCATCCAATAACACAGCTATATACAAGATACTTGATACTGTACAGCAAACAATAACAAAAGGACTTTTCAAAGTTAACCCAATTAACAAATAATGTGATGATAACATTAACTATTGATTGTCTTTTTGAACCCTAAGACAGCAGGAACCTCACATCTCCACTATAGAGCCCCTACTTCCCCCAGTGCTGGAACCCTTGGATAGGGCCCACTTTCCCGTATGCATCTCCCAATCCATACCAAATAATATTGCATCCGCCGATCACAACCTAACCAACGCAACGACTGCCACCTCAACATGCTTCACCTCAGATTGTGTCCAGAGACTTCACCTGTGGAATGACAACCCTTCAGCTTCATTACTCGGGTGAGACCTTTCCTTTTATAGTACACTCTAATTTCATCTCAGGTGGTTCACTTTCTAACAAAGTCCCATAACCTAGATATACACCAATTTCTGTGAGAGAGAGCTTATGTTCATACGTATCCATAAACTACTGCAAAATATATACCTGAAAGCAGAAGTACACTAGAGTTTGCAGTGAGTACCTCCCTAACACTTCCTCTCCACTATTCCAAGCTTTGGGTCCATGATTGCTCAACAATTTGTTTGGCCTCATATGTTAACTCTCTTTTCAATCACCAGGTTCCAGATGCCACCAGGATGCTGGCTAGGCTTCCCTGGATTGAAGACCCCACCAATATGTCCTGGAGCTCAGCTTCCCCAGAGACACACCTTACTAGGGAAAGAGAGAGGCAGACTGGGAGTATGGACCGACCAGTCAACGCCCATGTTCAGTGGGGAAGCAATTACAGAAGCCAGACCTTCTACCTTCTGCAACCCTCAATAACCCTGGGTCCATGCTCCCAGAGGGATAGAGAATGGGAAAGCTATCACGGGAGGGGGTTGGTTATGGAGATTGGGTGGTGGGAATTGTGTGGAGTTGTAACCCTCCTACCTTATGGTTTTGTTAATTAATCCTTTCTTAAATAAAAAAAATATTTTTGATTTTCAATCATCTTGGTGGTGGTATATTTCTAAACATGTTTATTGTACTCTCCTTGGAATGGCACTAAGTATTCTTCCATTATAGATATTTTTAGTAGATTTTATCTATACTTCATCAAACTGTCTTAAATGCTATGCCATTACTACTTTGATGTGTGTTTTCATAGTGAGGCTTTCTTTTCAGAATAAAACTGTAAACTTCTAAAAAAAGAAAATAAAAGTATCATTGAATTGCTCTTTGAAGTTGTAAATACTCTATGAAGCAACCATAGCTCCTCTGTGCACAGGCTCTTCCAAGATCCTGGAAGCAGTTCACCAATGCATTCACAACAATACATGTTTTTTTGCAAAATTTGCAAAAGCAACATATTCTAGTATCCTTTTTCTTAAAAAGGATTCCCCAAAATAGATCAACTTTTGTCCATAAAAATCTTCTATCTTTTCCCACCTCTGGGCATGAATTCAAAGAGAAAGTTGATTTTTCTTTTTAAGTTATCCCCAGCTTAAAAGCTTAAACACTCTATTTAAAAAAAAAAAAATTAGCCGAATGGCTCATTGATTCACAGTGACTGCACACTTTTTGCAAACACAGAGACACACTGCTTCATCTGTTTTTAATAGTTGTGTCTACTCTTGGATTCAGCAATTCTCCACAGTTTTTGAGATGTGAAAGTGTGCCCCTAAGGCATGTGGTCTTGTAAAACAGTATTGCCTCTATTAAAAAGGGTTAGAACTATGAAATAAATGAGTAATAACACCTCGTTTTTGGACAGGTAAATGAAACAAGTGACAGTGAAGAGGCTACCAGCATGAGACAAAGGTTGTAAAGTAAGCATAGATTTACTTTAAGAAAAATCACAGAGGGGTTTCAGATGATGAGACTATGTTCAAGTACTCAGGTCCTGATCCCCATCTGCAGAGGGAAAGCTGCACAAGTGGTGAGGCAGTGCTGTAGGTGTCTTTTCTTGTTCTCTCTTTTACTATTCCCCTCTCTCAATTTATTTCTGACTCTATCAAGTAAGTGAATAAATAAACTACTTTTTAAAAAATTCACAGATGAAAAGCGTCAATCTTCAAGAACATCAAAGATAGCAATAAGACACATATTCTGGGGCTGGGTGGTGGCACATCTGGTTGAGCGCACATGTTACAATGCACAAGGACCCAGGCTCGAGCCCCCAGTCCCCACCTGCAGAGAGAAAGCTTCACAAGTAGTAAAGTTCTGTCTCTCACCCTCTGTATCCCTCCCTCCCCTCTCTATTTCTGGCTATCTCTATCCAATAAATAAATAAAGATAATATATATTTTTAAAATGATAGTGAGAAACACAATAAAAATAAAATAAAATAAATTGTTAAATAAAGAAACATTCTTATTTATTGTTGATATACATATTGTAAGAAGTATATTATTATTTTCTATTGAAAATATTCTATATTTCTCTCCATATATTTTTATATATTATATAGGTTATTTCAATAATAAGAAAATAATAGGTAGAGTATTATAAACGCCATGAACATTATGTCTAGACCCTGGATGATTATGTGAAGCAGCTATTGACATTCACATTATAAAGATGAAGCAAACTATATTAAGATTAAGAGATTTACATATAACCACACAGTTAGTAAAAACTAACTCAGTGCTGAAGTCTAATTTCTTTGACATTTCACCTCTGTGCAGTACTGGAATTGATGGAGGTCAAAACTGAAAATCTTGAAAGATAGCTAGAAAATATTTTTACTCATCATAAACTTATTCCTAAGGTCAATTTTTTTTTCTGTTATGTGCACTTCAGTGAAGTGAGATCCAGGCTCTGGAAACTAGCTAAATCTTGGGTATATGATGTAACAACCTAAAATATTTTCTGTTAAGTAATCATTTCTCACAGCAGTTAACAAAGTGCTTACTAAGATAAAACAATAGATGGGGCACATTTTTTAACTTGGGTACTTTTCACGATAGTTTAAAAATGATTTATGACTTATATTCAGAACAGTGCCTGCTTTAGTATGCACTCAAAACAATGTGCATTTTTTCCTCTCTACATTTGTGTGTGTGTGTGTGTGTGCTGTCACAGTTAATTGGTGGATATACTTTCTTTGCCATCTGTCACTCTGCAAAGATTAAAAAAAATGACTGTTTATGAGGATGATGCATTACTTATAGCTAAAAATGAAGGAAATCATTTTAATGAAATTAAATTTAAAAATCTTTTGTGGCAGTATCATGAGTATCAGAGGATAAAAATAAATAGGACAGCACATATTTCCTATAGTGGCTTCCAGACTAACATAATGGTTGTCAAAAAGTGAGCATAAAATCATCTTGGATTTGAAATTTGTGGAGGAACTTCCCTAGAGACTCTTGGCTATAACCCTGAAATAAATCATAAGAAATTTACATTTATTTTTGGGCCACAACTGGCTGTGCAGAGTGCAAGGACAACAGTGCAAGGACATCAGTGCAAGGACATCAGTTCAACCCCTGGTCCCCACCTACAGAGGGAAAGCTTCACATGTAGTAAAGTAAGGCTGCGGGTGTCATTCTATTTCTTTCCTTCTCTATCTTCTCATTCCCTCTCAATTTCTCTCTCTCTCTATCCAATTAAAAGTAAATAAATAATAAAAAATTTAAAAAGAAATCTATACTCTTAAAGAAATAATTCATAGATTTTTAAAGGAATGATCTATGATTTGTACTCACCTAGAGAAAATAATGTAATGTAAAAGACAGACATGTATACTACTCATTTAAATATTAACTATATCTAGACAAGCATAATAAATTTATAGACAAGGAAAGATTCTTTTCTGTATCTTTTTACTTCACCTTTTTATTAAAAAATTCTTTATTGGGGGATTAATGTTATATAGTGGACAGTAAATACAATAGTTTGTACATGCATAACATTTATTATAAACATAATTATGTTTATAATAATAAACATATTATTTCCAAGTAATAATACAAACCTCACTAGGTCCTCTGCCATCCTCTTCCAGGACCTGAATACTGACCCCCACCCACCTCAGAATTACTTTGGTGCAATACACCAATTCCAGTCCAAGTTCTGCTTAGTGTTTTTTCTCTTCTGATCTTCTTTTTCAACTTCTGCCTGTGAGTGAGATCATCTCATACTCGTTCTTCTGTTTCCGACTTAAATTACTTAACATGATTCCTTCAAGCTCCATCCAAGATGGGCTGAAAATGGTGATATCACCGTTTTTAATAACTGAGTAGTATTCCATTGTGTATATACCACAACTTGCTCAGCCAATCATGTGCTGTTGGACACCTGGGTTGCTTCTAGGTTTTGGCTATTACAAATAGTGCTGTTACGAACGTAGGTATACACAAATCTTTTTGGATGGGTGTGTTTGGTTCCTTAGGATATATCTCCTGGAGAGGAATTGCAGGGTCATAGGGTAGGTCTATTTCTAGTCTTCTGAGAGTTCTCCAGACTGCTCTCCACAGGGGTTAGAACAATTTACATTCCCACCAACAGTGCAGGAGAGTTCCTTTGTCCCCACAACCTCTCCAGCATTTGTTCCTGCTACCTTTTCTGATGTATGACATTCTCACAGGATTGAAGTGGTATCTCATTGTTGTCTTTCTTTGCATTTCTCTGACAATCAATGAAATGGAGCATTTTTTTCACATTTTGTAGGGCTTTTGGACCTCTCCTATGGTGAATATTCTGTTCATGTCCTTGCCCTACTTTTGGATAGAGTCATTTTTTTTCTTGTGGTTGAATTTGGAGAGATTTTTATATATTTTGGTTATTAGCCTCTTGTCTGATGTATGACATGAAAAGATCTCCCATTCTGTGAAGGGTCTTTTTGTTTGGGTACTAGATTATTTTGCTGTGCAGAAGCTTTAGTAATTTGATGTAGTCCCACTGGATAATTTTTATTTAAGTCTTCTTTGTAATTAGATTCCTTTCCTTAAAGCTGTCTTTCAAATTTATATGGAAAAGACTTCTGCCAGTATTTTCTTCTAAGTATTTGATATTTTCTGGTCTAACATTCAAGTCCTAGATCGACTTGGAATTTACTTTTGTGTTTGCTTAAATTCCACTCTACTGCACACTTCAACCCATTTTTTTCCAACACCATTTGTAGAAGAGACTCACCTTTTCCCATTTAATAGTCTACGTATCTTTGTCAAAGATTAGATGTCTATAGGTGTGGGGGCTTACTTCTGGACTCTCAATTCTATTCTACTGGTCAGTATGTCTATTTATGTTCTAGTACCAAACAGTTTTGATTATAATGGCCCTATAATACAATCTGAGATCTGGGAGTGTGATGCCTCTAGTTATATTCTTTCTTCTTGAGATTGTTTTGGCAATTCTAGGTCTTTTCTGGTTCTAGATAAACATTTGTAGCTTTTTTTCTATTCTCCCCCCCCAAAAAATGTGGTTGGTATCTTGATGGGGATTGCATTAAATTAGTAAATGACTCTGGATAGCATATTCATTTTAATGATGTTAATTCTTCCAAACCATGAACATGGAATGTCTTTACACTTCTTTGTGTCTTTTTCAATTTCCTTGAGTAGTGACTCATAATTTTCAGTATACAAATCTTTCACTTCTTTGGTAAGGTCTATTCCTAGATATTTTATTATTTGTGTTGCTATAGTAAAATGAATTGATTTCTGGATTTCATCTTTTTCTAACTTAGTGTTTGCATAAAGGAGTGACACTGACTTTTGTTTGTTATTTTTGTAGCCTGATATCTTACTATATTGCTTGATAATTTCCAAAAGCTTCCTGCTAGTTTCTTTAGGTTTTTCTATGTATACTATCATGTCATCTGCAAATAGGGAGAGTTCGAATTTTTCTTTTCCAATCTGTATCCCTTTAATTCATGTTCCTGCCTAATCACTATGGCAAGAACTTCCAACACTGTTGAAGAATAATGGATATAGTGGGCAGCACTGTCTAGTACCTTATCTAAGGAGGAATGTTTCCAATTTTTTACCATTGAGTATAATATTGGCTGTAAGTCTGCTATATATGAACTCAACTATATTGAGGAATTTTCCATGTGTTCCCATTTTTGTAGTGTTTTGATCATAAAGGGATGTTGAATTTTGTCAAAGGCTTTCTCTGCATCTATTGATAGAACCATGTGGTTTTGGTCTTGCATTTATTGATGTGGTGAATAATGTTGATTGATTTACATATATTATACCATCCTTGCATCCGTGGGATAAACCCCACTTGGTTATGATGAACAATCTTTTTAATATACTGCTGTATCCAGTTGACTAGAACTTCGTTCAATATTTTAATATCTATGTTCATCAGAGATATTGGTCTGTAGGTGTCTTTGTTTGTTGTTGTAACCCTGTCTGCTTTTGATAGCTGAGAGATGTTAGCTTCATAGAAGCTGGAAGGGAGTATTCTTGTGTCCTCAATCTTTTGGAAGAGTTTTCAAAATAGAGGGATTGCCTCTTCCTTGAAGGTTTTGTAGAATTCATCTGTAAAGCCATCTGGACCAGGACTTTTATTCTTGGAGAGATTTTTGATAACTGTTTTGACTTCATTGGCTGTGATTGGCCAGTTTATATTTTTACTACCTTTTTAATTAATTTTGGGAGTTTGTAGGTATCTAGAAACTTGTCCATTTCTTCCATTTTCTCTAGCTTGGTGGCATATAGTTGTCTCTAGAAGTCTCACATGATATGTTGAATTTCTGTGGTGTCTCTTATTATATCTCCTCTCTTTCACTTATAATCTGATTTACTTGGGTCTTATCCATTTTTTGTTTTGTAAGTCCGGCTAAAAGTTGTTGATTTTATTTACTTTTTTGAAGAACCAACATTTAGCTTCCTTGATGTTTTATATGGTTTTCTTATTTTCAATGTTATGTATTTCTGCCCTAACTTTAGTTATTTCCATCCTTCTGTTTGCTTTAGAGTTCCTTGGCTCTTCTTCTTCTAAGTCTTTAAGGTGTGCAATTAGGTTGTTTATTTAAGCTTTTTCTTGTTTCCTAATGTGTACTTGTCTGGCTATAAACTTCCCTGTCAGTACTGCCTTAGTGGTGTCCCAATTATTTTGATAGTTCTTGTCTTCATTTTTCATTGAACTCTCAAAACATTTTTGATTTCTTCCTTAATTTCCTCTTTGACCCAGTAGTTATTAAGTAGTATACTGTTGAGTTTCCACACTTTGGGACTTTTACTAATTTTTTTTTTTTTTATTGGTAAGTGTTGGTTTAATTCCACTGTGGTCTGAGAAGATGCTTGGGATGACTTCAATGCTCTTGAATTTGCTGATGCTGTCTTTGGGGCCTAACATATGATCTGTCCTTGAGAATGAACCATGTGGACTTGAGTAAAATGTGTATTCCAGCTTCTTGGAGTGAATGACTCTGAAAATGTCCAATAGTTCGAGCTTATCTATCTCTTCATTTAGCTCCCTCATTTCTTTATTGATTTTTCTGCTTGGATGATCTGTCAAGTTAGGAGTGGGGTGTTGAAGTCCCCTTACAATTACTGTGTTGTTGTTAATATATTGCTGTAGATCTTTCAAGAAATGTTTGATATATTTGGATGCCTTTTCATTGGGTGCATAGATTTTAATAATTGTTAAGCACTCTTGATTGAATGGTCCTCTGAGCATTAAGTAATGCCCATCCCTATCTTTAAAATTTTATTTATTTTAAGGTGTGTCATGTCAGATTGAGAATAGCTGTTCCTGCCCCATTTTGTGGTCCATTGGCTTTCACTCTGAGTCCATCCTTTCACTCTGAGTTTGTGTCTTGTTGAGTTAGATGATCCATCTTCCTACTCGGTGTCTTTTAATAGGTGAATTCAGGCCAGTGACATTTATTGATATATATATATATATGTATATATACATATATATATATATATGATATTTTAATGCCAATATTGTAGATTTTTAGAGTGTTCTGATATATGGCATATTTATTATGGTCTGACTGTTTATAAGAGATATTTCAGAACTTCTTTCAGGGCAGGGTTGGTGATAGTTGATTCCTTCAACTATTGCTTATCTGAGAAGTTTTTTTATGCCTCCATCTATTCTGACTGGCAGGCTAGCAGGATACAGTAGTCTTGGTTGAAAGCCTGTCTCACTGAGCACTTGATAGATATCTTGCCATTCTCTTCTGGCCTGTAGTGTTTGTATGGAGAAGTCTGCTGCTAATCTTAATGGGTTTTTATCTGTAAGTGACTCTTTATTTTTCTCTTGCAGCCTTCAAGATCCTTTCTTTATCCTTATTCCTTTTCTTTCTAAATATGATGTGTCTCAGTGTCTTTAAGTTTGAGTTAATTCAGTTTGGGATGCTCTGAGCTTCTGAAACCTTTATGTCTTTTAATTTGTCTAGAGAAAGGAAGTTCTCAGCTATTATGTCCTGTAAATGTTTTCTTCTCCTCCCTGTCTTTCTTCATTATTGGTAAGCCAATAATGTGTATATTATTTCTTTTAAAGCCATCCCATAGGTCTCTGTTGTTGTTTTCAGTATCTCTTAATCCTTTGTGAGATCTCTTATTTCTTAGTTTTCTCTAATTCATCCTCAATATTGTTAATTGTGTCTTCAGCCTCATTTATTCTATTATCTCTCCCCCTCTGTTGTTTTTTGTAGCTCAGCTACTTTGTTACCCTGTTCCAATACTGTATTATCTTGTTCATCTAGTTTTGCTCTTAGTGTAGCTACTTCAGCTTTCAACTCTCTAATTACCTTGAGATAGTTAGTGTTTACTCTTTGAGTTTCATTTGTTGTTTCCCCATTTCTTATGATATTATTTTCAATAGCTTCCCTCACTCCTGTGACAAATACCTCAATTAGTGTTTGGATGTTGTCCTCAGCCTTTTGTGCTTCTATTTTTGGGAAGGTCTTTTAGCTGGGCTTTTGTCTTAGTTCATTTCTCCAATGCTTCTTCCTTGTTTAACCATTGTTGTAGTGTGTTATGAGGTCCCTCTCTCAATACTTTTCAATTCATGGATCACTCTTGCTTGGGTTGACTTGTATCTATGTAAGGTACTTAAAGAGTTCACAGCTGTGGATATTAGCAGTTGTTTCAATGTCATCACAACCCCTGAACTGAAACACAGTGGCTGTTAAAGCCTTTTTTATTCTTTTTCTTCCCTGTAGACTATGGTAGCCTGCAATATTTTAAATCCATAATATCAATAAATGTCAATGGCTTACCCATTAAAAGGCACAGAGTGGGAAGATGGATCAGAAAACACAACTCAACCATATGCTGCTTGCAAGAATCCCACCTGACCCAAAAGACAAACACAGACTTAAAGTGAAATGATGGAAAACTATCATACAGGCGAATGAACCACAAAAAAGGGCAGGAACAGCTATTCTCATCTCTGACACCATAGACTTTAAATTAAATAATGTAATAAAAGATAGGCAAGGTGATTACATAATGATCAGAGGATCAATTAATCAAGAAGACTTAACAATTACTAACATCTATGCACCCAATGAGGGCCCATCTAAATACATCAAACGCTTACTGAAAGAGCTACAAAAAATACATCAATAATAATACAATAATAGCAGGAGACTTCAACACCCCACTCTCACACTTAGACAGATCAACTAAGTAGAAAATCAACAAATAAACAAGAGAATTTGCCAGGCTAGCTTCGCGGGTGGGAGACAGATGACCAGGGATTCATGGCTGAGCTGGGAACACAGTTCAGTCTTTATTGATGAGCGGGGATGCAGTGCAATCTATCTAATCTCTCTTAATTAGAATATCCTGTCCTTTATATCTCCTGAGGTGGAAGTGTCAGATCAGAAGAGGAAATACGTAGGATGAAGGTGGGGAGAAGGAAACAGTGCATGTATCAAGCTTGCATCTAACCAGTGGGATTAAACCAATGCCTTGTAAGCAGGGCGGGTCTCAGGTAAAGCAGTGATTATGTAAATAGAACACAGAGTTAAGCAATGCAACAGAAGGGGTCTTAGAAGCAGAATTAGAAGCAGACCAACAAGAATTAATCCAAGAGATGGATAGATTAGACCTCCTGGACATTTTCAGAGTTCTTCAACACAAAAAACTGGAATACACATTCTTTTCAAATCCCTCTGTCCTGTCCATCAACAACATCATCAATGACAACAATAATAATAACCACAGGGGAGTCGGGCTGTAGCGCAGCGGGTTAAGCGCAGGTGGCGCAAAGCAAAAGGACCAGCATAAGGATTGCGGTTTGAACCCCGGCTCCCCACCTGCAGGGGAGTCGCTTCACAGGCGGTGAAGCAGGTCTGCAGGTGTCTATCGTTCTCTCCTCCTCTCTGTCTTCCCCTCCTCTCTCCATTTCTCTTTGTCCTATCCAACAACGACAACAACAATAATAACTACAACAATAAAACAACAAGGGCAACAAAAGGGAATAAATAAATAAAATAAATATTTAAAAAAATTAAAAAAAATAATAACCACAAAATGATTAAAAAAAAAAAGGGCAGCAAAAGGGAAGAAAAATATATAGCCTCCAGGAGCAGTGGATTTGTGGTGTAGGCACTGAACCCCAGCGATAACTCTGGAGGCCAAAAAAGAAAATAAAAAATCACGAACTTGGAAAATCAACAACACACTGCTTAATAGACTCTGGGTTAAAGAGGCACTCAAGAAAGCAACTCAAATGTTTAATGAGACAAATGAAAATGAAGACACGAGCAATCAGAATATATGGGACATAGCTAAAGCAATACTTAGAGGGAAACTCATAGCCATACAAGCACACATTAGAGGACAAGAAAAAGCTCAAGTAAACAACCTTACAGACTTAGAAGAAGAGGAACAAAGGAACCCTAAAGCATCCAGCAGGACTGAAATCACCAAAATTAAAGTGGAAATAGGCAAAATCAAAAATAAGAGAACCATGCAAAAGATCAATAAAGCCAAGTGTTGGTTCTTAGAAAAATTAAATAAAATCAACAAATCCTTAGCCAGATGCACTAAAAAAAAAGAATACTCAAATAAATAGAATTATAAATGATAGAGGAGATGTCACAACAGACACCATAGAAATAAAAAAAAATCAAACTTCTGAAAACAACTATATGCCACCGAGCTAGAGAATCTCGAAGAAATAGAAGAATTCCTAGAATTATATACCCTTTTAAAACTAAATCAGGAAGAACTGCAGAACCTAAATGTACCAATCACAGACAAAGAAATCAAAACAGTTATTAAGAATCTTCCCAGGGAGTCTGGCGGTGGTGCAGCAGGTTAAGCACACATGGCACAAAGCACAAAGGACTGGTGTAAGGATCCCAGTTCGAGCCCCGGTTCCTCACCTGCAGAGGAATTGCTTCATAAGTGGTAAAGCAGGTCTACAGATGTCTGTCTTTCTCTACCCCTCTCTGTCTTCCCCTCCTCTCTCCATTTCTCTCTGTCATATCCAGTAACAACAGCATTAATAACCACAACAATGTTAAAATAATAAGGGCAACAAGGGAAAATAAAAGGGAAAAATAAATAAATAAAAATAAATATTTAACATTTTTAAAAAAAAATGAGTAGTTATCTTTAAAAAAAAAAAAAAAAGAATCTTCCCCAATACAAAAGTCCAGGACCAAATGGATGGCTTTACAAATGAATTCTACAAAACATTCAGAAAACAGTCAATACCTATACTTCTAAAGCTCTTTCAAAAGATTGAAGAGACAGGAAGACTCCCTTCCACTGTCTATGAAGCCAACATCACCCTGGAACCAAAAGTAGAGAAGAACACAACAAAAAAGGAAAACTACAAACCAATATTTCTGATAAACATATATGCTAAAATATTGAACAAGATCCTAGCCAACCAGATACAGTAGTATATCAAAAAGATTGTTCATCACGACCAAGTGGGATTTATTCCAAGAATGCAAGGCTGGTTCAATATATGTAAATCAATCAACTTCATCCACCACATCGATAAATGCAAAACCAAAAGCTACATGATGATCTCAATAGATGCAGAGAAAGCCTTTGACAAAATCCGACACACATTCATGCTCAAAACACTACAAAAATGAGAATAAATGGGAAATTCCTCAAGACAGTGGAGTCCCTATACAGCAAACCTACAGCCAACATCATAGTGAATGGACAGAATGCTTTCAACTTCTGTCTTGCCTTCAATGTGGATCAACGATGGTAGAAAATGTTCCATCCTCCGAAGGAGGATTAGATTATATACTCTATCTACCACCTGAGAAAAGTGGGTCCTGAAATTGGTACAAGTTTATATAATATGTATATATAATATATATATTTTATATATAATATTTATATAATATTTCATATGAAAAAAATAATCTACTTGTTTTTTTATGAAAAATATTGTAGTCAGCAGCAGATTATGTTGGCCTGATAAAATTAGTATTTACATCTGGCACATATGTTTATGTTGTAAATTAAAAAAAATCTTATCTGATTTGCAAATCAGTATTTTTGTCAGTGTGGTTTAATATTATATGCCCTTAGGGACCTGCTCTATTCTTAGTTTTGTATAGCAGAGCTGGAAGTTGAAGTTGACTGAGCATTAGTATCGAACCCATGAGACTTCTACCAAATATCTTTATCCTAGACAATTTAATTACAGTGCTTTTGCATTTCCAGCTCACGAAGTTGCAACTCCTAGATATATATCATAAACTTTGTTTTCAAAGAACAATTAAAAGAACTAGACGGTGGTGCATCCAGTAGAGCAAAAACAGAAAGAAAAGAAATGGCCACCAAGTACCAGTGGAGCTCTGCAGACACAGTGCCACAGCAAAAAAACCTTTTGGCAAAACAAAGAAGTAAACAGTGAGGCTAAATGATCTGGACAACTCTTTAAGATTCCAAGTGCTCTTGCAAATCGGATAAAACTTTCTGGAAAGAAATTTAGACATACTCATCATTGCGAGCATGAAAAAAAGCCCATGTCTTCTGATCTTTAAATTTCGTCTTCTGGGAATCTATGCTAGAAACTAATCAGCAATGCAGCCAAAGATTTACATACACAAAATTTTATTACAGTTCAGTTTGTGCGGGAGAAGCATTCTCAATGCACAGATGTGGTCAAGTAAACTCTGGTATAAGTTTATGGTGGAATGAATATTATGTAATCATTAAAATGATGTTTATTAATATTTAGCAGCATCATAATACAGTTGGCTAATTTTTTAATTGAAAAAGTTATATATTTTCTGTTTATAATCTTTAAGCTAAATTTTAAACCCTAGAGGATGCAGGAAAATGGCCACCAGAAGAGGTACAGTCTCCTGGAAGCAAGAAACCCAGCAATAGAGTTGCAAAACAAACAAACAAACAAATTAAATATTTATAGGCATTATCACTGTATATGGAGTCAAGAATGTTTTAAAACAAACTATGCTTTCTACTTGTTATATGGTTAGTATAAATGTTTAAGGAAGATACTTATCTTTAAGATTGTAGAAATACTTTGAAAACTATCATAAAGCACTATTCTGTTTTAAAGTATATCATCTCTGGTTAGCTATAGAGCCCTTTAATATTGTTAAGGTATGAAATGAATGATTTTTAACCACTAAAACCAGGCTAAAGATGTATTTTCCAATTCAGATTTTAATGGGCTTGGATTATTGTTGGAAATACAGGTATTTATTATTTAGGTGTGTTTTTGAACAAGTTTGGGATAATTTATTACTTTGGTTAGATACTAATTCTCTCCATGGCATCTGCTCATTTGGATCACATTTCTGCCACTGAAGTAGTGACTGAAATTCTCCCAAGCTGTGATTTATGATCTGCTTATGCACAATCTGCCAGACCACGCTTCCATCAAGAGTGTAAAGAGGAAAATGAGGTTACAGAGGCTCTCCTAAAGTTCCCTATGTTAATTCAATAACTCTTAGCAACAGAATTGAACTTGGAGATTAAAATAATCAGAATATTTGTAAAATAATATATGCATGGTGTCTAAAATACATCTTTTCAGAACTGGATTGATGTTTTTAGTGTGTGCTAGTCATTGTGAACATTTAAAATGCATACACCATATAATACACATAGTTGAGAATCTTTAATTGATGAATAAAAAGTGCATAATGTATAGATAATAATTTATAAAAATTAAACATTTCTAAGTATACTATAAATAATTTCTGAGAATATATGCATGTGGATTAAAATATTAAGAGCAGACAAAAGTGAGATCACATTTTCTATGTTAGTATATTTTTGTAATTTTTTTATTGCGATTTATTGTATAATTCTTTTTTTTTTTTACTGGAGGGGTTCATGATTTACAGTGGAGTCACTGGCACAGGGGTACAATTTCCAGTATGCTCCAGGTCCCCAATTTCTCTTCCATCTCTCCCCCCTTCTTCTCCCATATGCTCTCCGTTTTGGTACAATACACCATTAAATAATGACATTTTTAATCTAACACATTTAGCTTTATTATTTCATATGTGTAAGTATTGGGAGAATAGACACAGTTTTATTGGTCTTTTTTAAACATTTTAACTGTTAGCTTTTCCCTTTTTTTGTTTTAATTGCCAGCGGGGCTATCTCAGGGAGCCAGCTTGGTGCCCTGTAAAATGAATCCACGACTACTGGAAGCCATTTTCCCTTGCTTGATAGGACAGACAGAAATTAAGTGGCAAGAGATGACAGAGAGGCAGAAAGACAGAGAGCCACCTACAGTACTTGGTTCTCTACTGAAGGGTCCTCCCTGTAGGTGGGGAGCGGGAGCTCGAACCTCAGTCCACATGCATGGTAAAGTGTACTCTCAACCAGGAGTGCCACCACCAGGCCCCATCTTTTCCTTTGTTAGAGGATATTTTCATCATTCCACTCTCTGAGAGTTTCTGAGGTGAGTTTGCATATGGTATTCACTAGGTCAAACTCAGGGAGGCACTACTGGGAGGGTCAAGGAGCAGCAGATTCCAAGCAGGAAGAAATGAGTGTTTTAGTGGCCACTGAAGGACTAAATATGATTTTAACCTTACCCCAGTAGTTCTGCTAAATTCTCTGCTTTATCCATTTTTAAATGTCTAAATTTTATCAAGACTTTAGACATTTAGATAAGACTCTGGGTAAGGTGGGAAGTTTCATTTCTTGAACAGTAAAATTTGTGACATGAGGAAGTGAGTACTTTACACAACAGAAATAAAATGAGGTCTGGGGTCATCAAATCATACCAATTTTTGCCTACAAAATAAAGCAAAAGCCCTAGGAAATGAGGTCTGGTTTAATTTTAATAATGTGCAGATGAAGTGATCTACCAAGAAAGTTTTGACTAAAAAGTGAGTATACAAATATTTTGGTTACTATGTATAATATATAAAAGTCAAGGAAAAAAATGTTAAGTGTCATCTCATCCAGAAATAAAGGTTTGCTTGATTCATCTACTAATCATTCATGTCATCACAAACACAAGTTGTACTTTCTTGATATTCATTAGTAAACACAATATAACCTTTGACCACAAAACACTTAGATATCTGTGAAATGTTTTCATTGGGTTACAATTTTAAAACAATAAGAGCCAGCTATATGTGCATCTCCATATATATATTCATATATATATATATGGAGATGCACATATAGACATAAAAAACATGGATATAGTACACTTGGAATTTTCAATTCTTTAAAAAGATTTAACTGAGAAACAAACTAAAAAGCTTTTCATTTTGTTTTATTCCAATGTTTACTTTTTTGTCTGTTGGTTTCATGCCCTGATGCCCTCCCACAATATATCTATATCATCTATATCTATATCTATATATTGTTCCCTCTCCATACTTTGGGGAGGTGTAGGTAGTAGGGTAGGAAATTCAAAGAAACTACTTTCTTTAGTGTAAATAAGAAAATTCCTTCCAACTATAATTTGATACAAATCTTCCATAAGCACATCACTCTCCCCTTCTGAATTCTTTAATAGTCTGTAAACTTTGGTTCTATAACTTAACCAATTGATTAAATTTATTTGCCCAAAGAGTTGATCATTCTCCAGTACAGAGATTTCAAAGCAGCTTGCTGGATATTCTCCAGCAAAGAATAGGTTAATTGGCATTGTGATTTATAAATCAAACTTCTCTGGGATATGTGAGTAGCTATTAATGCGAAATAATCTCCTAAAGTTTGACAATACTGAATTTCTGACTGTTCAAAGTTGATGACTGGACTGTATTTCTTACTCCTTTTATGGTATTATTTGATCCTTTCTACTCATAAGCCTGCTTACATCAATTTCTATCCTTTAATCATGAGTAACTCTAGAAATACATATACATATATATACATATATTATATATTGGTGTGTATATACACATAACATATACAGTAATCTTTAATGTATATAACTATATGTAGTTGTAAATGTTTATTAATCTCTAATATTCCTATACAAAAATTTCCCCCTTCCCCTCTGCCCAACATTATCCTCTTGTTTTTTCTCACCTGAATTTTTTAGATGATCACATTTTACTCCTCCCCTCTCTGGACATATATATCATTAATGATATATACCGATAGTGTTCACCAGACTATGTTGTTCCCTTGCTTAAAAAGTTTCCTTATTTCTGCAACAGTCCCAGTACATTTCAACCTTACATTTATTCAGTTTACAGAATACTGAAAGTTTCATTACTTTCCTAATGTAAAATCAATTCTTTTGATTCATATATATTATCTTTCACAGAACCCTGATAATTTTTGTCATTTTTTTGTGTCCACTAGTAGGATTTGAAGTCATCACTTTGTCTGTGTGTATATTCAGTTATATGCACAAGATGACTCTCAAAATATGTCATCTATTTAATTAAAATGATATGGGAAGAGCCAGTCAGAATTACTACTGGGTGAAGTATTATCCCCTTTGTTACTAAGGGACAAAGCAGAGAGAGGTCAGGTGACCCGATGAATGTGGGATCACTCAGGACTTTAACAGCATGATAAAATTAGAAAATTCTAACAACTGGAATGACCATGCTATTTCATACCAGGTGAATTTTATCTCTGAATTGATTGCCTGATTACAAAATTGAGTATATTCTAAAGAACCAAGTTAACATTTCTGCTTCATTTGGCATTTATATATATTCAGTCTGGAAAGGGCAGATATCTGTGAGACAGACTCAGTAAGTGTTTTTAACTGATTTAAATACAACCTACAGAGGTTTCTGTAATCTAACCTCTATTTCTCTACTTTCACAAAAAAACTGGTTTCTGAGTAGTGCTTCACTTTTCAGTAAAAGAAAAATACAGTTTCTTTCAGAAAGTATGAGCCATATATTTATGCCTCCCCACCCCCCCTTTTTTTTCCCAACTGCAGACCCCTTCAAGTAGCTGACAAATGCACATGTTCCAGTCACATACTATCTCTTCAGGTAAATATTTCTAACACTGAACTTCATATCCCAAGCTGGTTGCAAGTCTGCCTAAGTGATCCCCCCTCTTTTTTTCCTTAGCACTTTCACAAACATCTATTATAGAAGTTATCACATTCTTTAAAAAAAATCAATTATCTGGAGAATATTCTGTATATTACCAAAAGCAAAGGACTCTGGGCAAGGAGGGAATGAGATATAGTAGAGAGGGATGCTGGGGCTCTGAGGCATGATGACAAAAAAGAGTTGGTGGAGAGAGTGTAAGACACTATCTTGGGGAGATGAGAGGTTGTACTATGTGTCAACAACTATACTTAAGCCATAAATAGCCCAATACAGTGAAAACAATTATTTATTTCCTTAAGGATAGGGTCAATTATTTACATAACCCATACACTTTAGATATTTGCTCACTGCTAACATATAAATGATGCTTTAATAGATACTGATCCAGCTAATAAATAATTATCATTTACAAACAACATAATGTAGACCTCTATCCATAATGGAGTTAGTATTAATACTAACATATTGCTGACTGTAGACTTGGCAGGGTAAAGCAAAGGGGTCACCAAGTTGGTGTACAACTCATTAAATTTCTACGCCTTTAAGCTAAACATAAGAAATAGATTACATTGAAACTCAAATTTATCTCATAAGTGAGATTTGTTCTGACCACACTGTGTTAAAAAATCTTTGGAATTTTGCTGCTTTCAAAAAGATGTCTACCTACCCAGTACCAAGACCCCTGATTCCAGTTTTTTTGGGGGGTACCTCATGAGCAGTGAAGGTGTCTCCCTCCCACTGTATCTCCCCCTTCCCTCTCAATTTCTCTGTCTCTATAAAAAAATGAGGGGGGGGGGAGAAGAAAAGAGAAATGGATCCCAAGAGTGGTAGATTTGTCATGTTGGTACCAAGCCCCAGTGATAAAACTATCAATAAACAAACAGCCCTTTCATTAAACATTAGTTTGAATTTTTCCTTCTTTTTTAAAAAAATATTTATTTATTCCCTTTTGTTGCCCTTATTTTATTGTTGTAGTTATTACTGTTGTTGTTACTGATGTCCTTGTTGTTGGATAGCACAGAGAGAAATGGAGAGAGGAGGGGAAGACAGAGAGGGGGAGAGAAACATAGACACCTGCAGACCTGCTTCACAGCCTGTGAAGAGACTGGAGTCCCCTGCAGAGCCAGGGGCTCGAACCAGTGGCTGGAACCAGGATCCTTGTGCTTTGCTCCACGTGCGCGTGCGCTTAACTCGCTGCACTACCGCCCGACTCCCTAATTTTTTCTTCTTAACAAAAATATCTGGACCAGTATATTAAAATGATATCTAAACTGTAAAATAATATTAGCCAAATCTGCTTAACTCAGAAACTGGAATAACACTTGTTATACAGTGTGCACTATGCTCCATATATTTATAGACTAACTACAAAATAAACAACATAAATTCTTTCACTTGTTTGAAATACAATTTATTGTCCTCAAATTATTATTATTTTTAATTTTTAAAATATTTTTTCCTTTTGTTGCCCTTGTTTTTAATTATTGTAGTGATTATTTTTGTTGTTATTGATGTCGTCGTTGTTAGAACAGAGAGAAATGGAGAGAGGAGGGGAAGACAGAGGGGGAGAGAAAGTTAGACACTTGCAGACCTGCTTCACTGCCTGCAGATTCGGGGAGCCAGGGGCTCTAACTGGGATTCTTATGCTGGTCCTTGTGCTTGGCGTGGCCATGTGTGCTTAACCCTCTGCGCTACCGCCCGACTCCCCTCAAATTATTTTTAAAATACAGTTGTTTTGTGA